>NW_028324300.1:39173038-39330538 GCF_058129835.1 Hydra viridissima
TCAGCATGAACTACTTAAAAATGAAATAAGAGGCAAACTACTGAAACTCAATAAGCTTTATTTAAATGAAGGACTGACTATCAGAACTGAAACTAAAAAGTTGACATTAATACTTTCTCCTGTACCAACCTAATTGTGAACAAGATGTGAATTAAGGCTAAATGAAACTAAATGCAACAGCACTTTGTTGGTCACATAAAAAATAATAGAAAACTAAAAGAAAAAGAAAAATAATAGAAAAAGAAAAGAAACAAGTACAGGTCACATAAAAATATAAAATTCTTGTAAATACAATAAACAAGTAGAATAGTGATAATTGCGGAAAATAAAGTTTTCATGAAAAATTCAGCAATTTCTACGCAAATGTTATTTTCAGTAAAATACCTACATGTATAAATGTAAATTAAGTTTACACCAGCTGATATGCTTACCACAAGAAAATGACAAGGAGTAACAAACCTTTGTTGAAAATACAAAAACGACATTATGTATTAATAAATATTATCAATTAAACCACCTTTCTCTTTAATCAATAAGGTCAGCCTCTTTGAAAATGTGTGAACACATGTTTTGTTTTAACATTTTTTACATTTTTTTAACACATGTTTTGTTTAACATTTGTTTTTAAGTGTTACCCATTAAACCTCATGTGTCAAATAAAATGTTTTAAATTTTAAAATGTTTAATGTGCAATGATAATCAATTTGAAAAATATGAAAATTTAGTTTGTTTAAGCCTTGTCTTTGAACCAGGAAAGAAATGATACTGATATTGTTGTTGTAACTAGAGTTTACTCTGAAGAGAAAGAGCAATCACCACATAAGATGAGCTTTATCTTTTAAAAGTCACCAATAAAAATTGTCATAAAATTTATATGTTAAGATTCAAATATAACTAAATGACACAACTGATGTATATTCAAGTTCCGATGACCAATTTAGGGACTGAACATGTAAAGTGAGATTGCAGTCTCTAACTATTTGCAAAAACTTTTTGCTTTTGTTCCAACTGTAACAATACTGCAACGCATAACATAACTGCAATGCGCTCTTATTTTATAGCAAAAGCAGCTTTTTTAAAACGGTTGATTCTCTTCAGAATATTTTTTTAGTTTAAAAAAGGAATGGGTTTAATTGATATTTTTTTTAATTGATTAAAACTTTTGTAGACAATATCTTAAAAACAAACCTGCCAAATTTTTTTTTGAGTAAGGCTATAAAACTTATCTATAGAGTATTTTGATAACAATATTCAAACATTTCTTTTTGCACTTATTCAAATATTTTTTAAGTAGTTTAAAAAAAAAATAGTGCTCCGACATTTAATTTATTGCTTTAAGATAACTTAAGGTGCAGTTGCAGGAATAAAGGTTGGGATAAATCACAATCAATAAAACTATAGTATGAACTAAACTGTTCCATGAATGTATTTCAACTTTATTGCAGAAATAATATGACAAGTTAGGAAAAAACCAAATTTGTTTTAGCAAAAACCTAGGAAAAACCCAGTTGGGTTGGGTATTTGCCAACCCTGGTTAATTCCATTTCCAAAAGGTTAAAATAATTTGCAGAACACCTATGTGTTTAAAAACTTTCTTAGATAAACCAAATGTACTAAACTGTAAAGTAATTTGTAGCTGTCTTTCCCTTAAATTATGTAGTTTGTTTTTAAAGGATGGTTCAGAATTAGATTATTGTGTAAATGGCTGTAAAGTCATAGCACCCTACTGGAATCTGAAATGAGAGGCACAAAGGGTTAAAACGCAACACTATATGTCTTATAAAATGCAAGTTAGTTTTATACCCAAAAATTACTTCATTACTTTAGGTTTTATGCTGCTTTAACTTTCTATCAAATCTTTCTTGAGTTGGTTAAAAGGTATTATGTCTGTGTATTATGTGATGTAGTAGTAGCATCAGAAGCAGCAGTAGTAGTAGAAAGAAACCCATTTTGATAAGAATATCCAAACATTTCTTTTTGAAGTTATTCAAATAATTTTCAAACAACTGAACTTTTCCACTAAATCTTTTTTATGCTCACTTGTAAGCAAAAAAAAAACCCTGTATTTTAATTTAAGAAAAAAAGTATAAATATCATCCACCAATGATGATTCCAACAAAGAATGGAGAAAAATTTTTTTACATATCATAACTAAATATAGAGTAATTGACGAAAAACTAAAGATCCAAATCAAAATCAAAATATTGTTTATTTACAAAAAGCATTACGAGGCTAATATGTTAATTATCAATCAAAATAAAACTACTCTCAAGCCTGGTTCATTACCTACATTAAATCTTCCAGTTAAAAGCTTTTAATTACCATACTAGCTTGCAAAAACATGACTGGAATATGTTAGGGACAATAAGAAGGTCAGAGTAATTAGCTTGTGGAAACTAAAGGTAATTGGGGCACCAAAAGGTACATTGTTAACCTTTAAAATTCTCTAAGAAGCTGAAAAGTGATCTCTTAAGTTCAAGTTGTGTTACAAAGAAAGCAGAGGTTAAAATAAAATTCTTAACAATATTTATTTCGAAATTATTTTAATAAAAGAATTTCTTTACAACTATTAAACTACTTGTTTTAATTATATAGCATTTGATACTTAAAATAAAAACTTCACTTCATTTGGTTTTCACTTCATTAATAATTGCATCTCTCCATCATGCTACAATATAGTTCTTATGCAAGAATATGTTTTTAATATTTTAAATGTTTTGGCTATGAAAATGACCTTTTTTAATGTCTATTTTTTATGTTAAACTTCTCAGTGGAGTTCAAAGTTCATTTCTAGATTTCTTAACAAATTTATTCTTTTGTTCTTAGACTTGATTTTATGCAAGTATATTTTATTCAAGTTTACAAGGTCCTTTGAATAGGAAAATGAGCAAACACAAATATAAAGAGTTAAAAGATGGTCTAGTAGATTGACAGATATTTCTTTAGATACATTGGCAGAAGAAACATTTTTAAGAAGTGAGATAAAACTCTAACATCTTGAAACATCTCTGCAGTCATCTTGCTGCAGTCAATATTTTTACTTAAAATTTTTGTTGACTTTCTGAATGCTATTTCTGCTATTTTAAATAGTGACAAATATAAACCAAAGACCACCTCCATTTTTTAAACAAGTAAATTTTTTATTAGTATCATGATTATACTCGTCAAAATAACTAACTTCATTTTCTTCAATTTTTCCAGCCAACGAAATTGAGAGTGCTTCTTGACAAAATCTGGTTTGCTAACTTTTTTAATATTGTACCCTTCGATAAAAGTTACTAAATACATACCCACCCAAATACTCAATTACATTTTTCTCTTTATCTGTTAACACAATTTCATTATCAATAACTAAAACTGAGGTGGCATTTTTAGTCAAGTGAGCCAAAATATGATTTGCAAGGTAATATCCTACAAGAGTTGAGGTTTTATCTGTGAGATTTTTCATAAAACCTCTCTGACCAACGACTTTGTAAAGTTGTGGATAAAAAACTTCTGCATCACCATTAAAATTTTCAATAACTTCCTCTATTAGATGGAATGAATGAATGAAAGCTCATCTCTAATAAATGGAAGGTAGCAAAGATGGTTTTCAACAAATTTAAGCTATTTTTTTAATGAAAGTTATGAACTTGTCTGCAGAACACGCATGTTTAACATCAGTTGCTGTATTTATTTGGATTGTTGAAGTGTCACTCTTAGAGTGATGTGTTGTTATGTGGCGTTTGAGTCCTTTCTCTAATTTGCATTTTTTCACACACTGCTGGCAGTTAAAATTGTTTGAAACGCTTCCATTCTCAATTTCTGTAAGAAAACCATCGACATCATTAAGAAACTTAACTTTGGTTTTTTATAAACTTTTTCAAAAAAAAAAAGATTTTTGTGCACTAGTTAGTAGACTGGGCACAATAAATTAACTTTTTTCAACATAAATTCAAAATTTTAACTTCTATTGTTTGAAAACAATCGAATCTTGTGAATATGGCTCAACTGGCCAGACTATCTGTTAATTTGACTATGGCTGAGAATACTCGACAATGTTTGCAAAGGATTTTTCTGATTTCATTTGAGTTTTATGTGAATTCTTTAATTTTATTTTTCTTACCATATAAATACATATGTAAGTAATAAATGAAATTTGATTAACAATTTGGTTGTTTGATTAAGGACAAATAGATATTAGTTCAAACAAGTAAAAGATTTCAAAAAAAATTTGAACAGGTAATGTGAAACTAGCAGTTTTAACAAATAAGTCATACTGTTAGAAAATCATTCAAGTTTTATGTAAGTTCTTTAATTTGATTTGATTTACCATATAAATGCATATGTAAGTAATAAATGTAATAAAATATTTTATTTGACATATAAATCTATTTAAAACCTAAATTTAAAAAGTTAGTGTTTAAAATTTAAATAAAAAAGTCATACTGTTAGAAAATCTTTCTCCAGCAATATAAAGAATCTTTAACTATACTAATTTTCATTACAGTTACTGAGTTGATAGTCAAACAATATTGTCAAACATAGGACACATTCTAAAAATTCAAAAGAGGGCTTAGTAGTCAGCTTTTCTTGGTTGCAATCCTTTTTTTTTTTTTTACACTTATTGAGAAAATATTTTTGCTTTCAAGCTGATCTTGCATTTTGCAATATTCTTCATAAGCCTAACAAATAAAACATGATGTGACAAGAAGTTTTACACAAAAGAGGTGGTCTAAGACACCACTGTTTTTTGTGTTGAACCTCTTGTAATGCATGTTGTATTTGTTAGCATAGCAAATAGCATCAACACCTCTGAAACCAGTTGATTAGCATTGTTAACGAATTATTTAGACAATAAGTAAAAAAATAAATTAAACTTGAAAATTAGAAAGAGTTTTCTTTTGAAATCAACATTGATTTATTTACCAATAAATAGAATAAAAAGATAAATAGGAGGAAAAAATTCTTACAATTCTTCAATTTCATCTTCTTCAAAAACTTGCATTTGCTGGACATTAAAAATTCTCTGTGAGTTCATCATTAGGTTAATTTCTCTTCTACTGAAGAGAAATTTAACTTAGGCAAGCTCTTTTTTTTTGGTTGTTTTGTTATATAAGGAAATATGTTAGTACTAAAATTTATTCAAATCAACTTTTTAAGGAAAGATTACACTTAAATAGCTTAACATTTTAGTCAGAACACAGAGAAAACTTCAATCATGTGTTAAACTTGTGAATTGGTTAAACAACTTTGATAAACTTTTATTAAACGCATTTCATTATTTAAAAGTTCACTAAAAACTTTAGGAGAGAAATATTTAAGAAATCAATAACTAAGATTTTCTTGTCCTAAACTTTCATCTTTTTTTTTTTTAAAGAATAACAAATAATAATTGAGTTATAACTAAAATTATAAAAATCATTGTAATTTTGAATCATAAAAATTGTAAAAATCAGAAAGGTTTTTGAATATCCTGTTACTTAATACAATAGGCCGGGTGAATAAAAATGAGCAATTGGGTTATTCCATATGAAATCACCTAGTTTTTCAAAAGTGCCCCAGGGTACCACCTTTTCCACTTGTGTGGAAAAAACACAATCCTGAAAATTTCAGCTTGATTCACCTAACCATTCAAAAGTTATAATTGAATCAATATAGACTGAAACCGGCGAAATTTAAGTATCTGGAGCTTACCGTAGATTTTTTTTGATTTTTGACAGATTATAACTTTTTAAAGAAAATAGATGATCACTTGAAATTTTCTATGGTAATAGTTTATCACCCAAATTATCTATTTTTGCAGGTGTTTTGGACTGGTTTTAAACAGTTTTTGAGTTTTTGTACCTCAAAGTTGCTAATTAACTCAATATTAGACAAAGTTTTGGAAACTTTAATGCGCTACAGTTCAATACCAACAGACAAGCTGTGCCAATTTTTTGTCACTTTTGTGTACTTAGAGTAACCACTTGCAGAAAAATTTAAAATTATGTGTTGAAATTTGTTTTAGCACTTGCAGCAGCCTGTTAAAATATCACTTTTTTCAAAAAATACGATAAATTACATTCACTTCGTAGGCATAGAAAGTAGCGTAGACAGTTAAAATAAATTATGAAACTTTTTACTGGCAAGGTTCCATATATAGACAATCACCAAAAAAAATTTAAAGACCTATACTCTATCTTATGACATGATTGTAGCCCTATGACTTAGGTGTATAATTTTGATTTTTCCCTAAATAAATACAATCAGTTTTCCCTAAAATAACGTTATCAGTGTCTTAAATTATTTGATATGATTTTTTAATATATATTTGTTTAATTTTATACATGTAATATAATTATAATGATATAGTTTACTTCAAGAGTTTGTAGTAAAATCTAAATCTGCACAGTATTTTTTGGATTTTATTATTTTAGTTTTTATTACTGCAAGAACCAAAAACTAAAAAGTTCTGTGTATGCAGAAATAGTTATTTGTATAAATAGTTTATTGGTTGCATTTTAGACAGTTTTAATCATATTTGTACTTGAGAGTTCATTTTTACTGATTTTATTACTGGAAAAATATAACAAGGTTATAATTAACCCTCAATTTTAATACTTTTAGATTAGTTAAAAATGTCAGAGAAATGTTGTGTGGGAAGAGTTTTAAATGAAGATTGTAATAAAATGTCATATTGTAGAATAGTAGGAAGAATAGTACTAAAAGATACTGATACTGAAGTTTTAATTTAAAGGATAGGATACACTTTTGAACCAAATGAGGAGATATGTTTTCATCATGAAAAAGCCTATATTTCTAGATATGAAGCACTTCAAAAATACTGTTGTGATCCATTTAAAGTCCACAAGAAAAAAATTATCAAGGGATTGTGTAAAGTCAACATATCAATAGAAAATCAGCTTAGGATCAAACCTGGTCAAAAAGTTTGTACTAACTGTTTGAATGAATTCAAACTTGAAAAATTTACAGAAGTTAGTCAAGATAAAGCTGCTGAAGAAGATTTTAGTTGTTCAGACCTTGATAAGACAGTTCTTAATAAGAGTGTGTCTTTATTGGAAATATCTCCACTCAAAAATGTAAGTAGGCGCGACAAATTAGGATATGGAAGACAAAAGGTTAAAAAAATTGCAACAAGTATGACAAACCTAGTAGCGTCAGCATTGGATATAGACCCAGAAGATATAGAATCGGAAAAAGAGCTAAAATGTATAAAATGTAATGATTTAGGCAAACTGTTAGATGCAATAAAAACAAAATGAAAATAAGTTTGAAGGAAGAAAAAGTTCAACTACTAACACTAACTCCTGATAGTTGGTCAATTGAAAAAACTTGCAAAACATTTTCAGTTTCAGAATATCTCGCTAAGAAAGCTCGAAAGTTGAAAAATGAAAAAGGAATACTTGCTAAACCAGAGGCTAAAATAGGACAGCCATTGGAAGATATTGTTAAACAAAAAGTTATTGAAATATATGAATCTGAAGAGTTTACAAGACAATGTCCAGGAAAAAAAGACTTTGTTTCAGTGCGTATAAATAATGCAAAAGTTCATAAACAAAAACGCTTAATATTAGTTTGATTAAAAGAACTTTATCTTGAGTTTAAAAAGCTATACCCTACACACAAAGTTGGATTCAGCAAGTTCTGCGAACTAAGGCCGAAGTAGTGCATCACAGTTGATAGTAGAGGAAGTCACTCAGTTTGCGTATGTTCTTATCATCAAAATGTTAAGTTGATGTGCACTGCTTTACCTAAGGACCATTTAACATATTACAAAGACTTGATGAAAGTATGTGTTTGTAATATAGATAGTCGAAGCTGCATGTTTCATCTATGTTCTAACTGCCCCAGTAAAGTAAATTTGAAGACTTACTGGGAAAATGTGTTTGAAAATAATGATTTTGATGATCAGATCACATACAAACAATGGGTGTCAACTGATCGAACTGCACTTGTCACAGTCCAAACAAGCATTATTGAGTTTATTGAAACTCTAAGTGAAACTTTGTATGACCTTTGTCATCACCACTTTATCAAAGAAGCACAATCCTCCTACTTATAAGAGGCAAAAAAAACATTAGATCAACACACTTGTCTTATTCTTATGGATTTTGCAGAGAACTATAGTTTTCTTGTGCAAGATGCTGTACAAGGGTTTTACTGGCAAGCCGATCAAGCTACCTTTCATCCATTTGCTGTTTATTACAAAGATGAAAAAAATCAAATCAAATGCGAATGCTATTGTACAATATCTGACCATCTTCGCCATGACCAAACAACAGTTCATTGTTTTCTCACAAAGTTACTACCAATGATCAAAATCAAACTACCCACAATCAATAAAGTAAAATACTTCAGTGATGGTGCTGTATCACAGTAGAAAAATTACAAATGTCTGTTAAACTTAATGTACCATCTTGAAGATCACAATATAAATGCTGAGCATCACTTCTTTGCTACATCCCATGGCAAAAGTCCATGTGATGGAATTGGAGGAACTATAAAAAGAGAAGCAGCAAAAGCAAGTCTAAGCAGCAAATGCAAACCAGATTCTTACACCAAATGCAAACCAGATTCTTACACCAAATAAACTGTTTATATGGGCTGAAAAAAATATTAAAGGTGTTAACATATTTTTCATTTCAAGTGATGATATCAATAACCATGAAACTTATTTTAACCTAAAGAAACGATATGAAGAGATAAGCACAATCCCAGGCACAAGAAGCTATCACAGTTTTGTACCAGGTGGAGACAAATTATTTTTACGGAGAATCTCTACCGATACTGTCTTTGATACCCATTTGCTGAATAATATTAACTTGGCAAAAAAAAATCCTTCAAACTTTCAACCTGGTAAATACGTTGCATGTTTTTACGATGATGAATGTTACATAGGGCTTGTGCATGAGATTTGTAATGAAAACCAAGATATTAATGTAAAATTTATGCATAGAAACAAATTAAACTTAAAATGGACTAATGATGCATGATCAAGTCAGTGTTGGGTTCCATTTGACAAAGTAATATGTCAAATAAATGCTCCAGCCATTAAGGGTAGAAGTGCTCGTAACTACAAACTTGCTAATAATGATTATGACAGTATCATGAGTATTGTAAATCAGAGATAAAGAAATTAGTGTACTTGTGTTTCATGTATACTTATACTATATACACTTCTACTTTCAGCATTTTTGATTTTGATTTTTTTTTTTTTGAAACATAATATAACTTGTGCTATTGGATATCCTTGCACTCAAAATGCTAAAATTATGTCATAAGATAGAGTATAGGTCTATAAATTTTTTTGGTGATTGTCTATATATGGAACCTTGCCAGTAAAAAGTTTCATAATTTATTTTAACTGTCTACGCTACTTTCTATGCCTACGAAGTGAATGTAATTTATCGTATTTTTTGAAAAAAGTGATATTTTAACAGGCTGCTGCAAGTGCTAAAACAAATTTCAACACATAATTTTAAATTTTTCTGCAAGTGGTTACTCTAAGTACACAAAAGTGACAAAAAATTGGCACAGCTTGTCTGTTGGTATTGAACTGTAGCGCATTAAAGTTTCCAAAACTTTGTCTAATATTGAGTTAATTAGCAACTTTGAGGTACAAAAACTCAAAAACTGTTTAAAACCAGTCCAAAACACCTGCAAAAATAGATAATTTGGGTGATAAACTATTACCATAGAAAATTTCAAGTGATCATCTATTTTCTTTAAAAAGTTATAATCTGTCAAAAATCAAAAAAATCTACGGTAAGCTCCAGATACTTAAATTTCGCCGGTTTCAGTCTATATTGATTCAATTATAACTTTTGAACGGTTAGGTGAATCAAGCTGAAATTTTCAGGATTGTGTTTTTTCCACAAAAGCTGTGGGTGGTCAAAATTTGAAGCAAATTTGAGGTGGTACCCTGGGGACCATTAGGTGATTTGATATGGAATGACCCAATTGCTTTTACTCAGTAATTGGTCAGCTTAACGTGAATAAAAACTCCAACAAATTTTCTTAAGTTTTTATTCACGTAAAATTGAGCAATTATTGAGTAAATTGCTTACCTTTACGTGGTTAAAAATATGAGGAAAACTGCTGAAATTTTTATTCACGTAAAGCTGAACAATTACTGAGTAAAAGCAATTGCTCATATTTATTCACCCGGCCTAATCTCCCTTTTATGTCATGTACATACATGAATGCATAATGTCCAATTTTCACATATACTCAGATAGATACAAAACATACAAATAAACACATTTATACAATACATGCATATTTAAACATTCAGAATATTTAATATAAATGCATTTGATATAAGAGTTCATCCCAGTTTGCTTGTATTTTCAACAATGTGGCTTTGTCTATAATGACAGTATTTATGTAGCTTTGTCTATAATGACAGTATTTTATTACTTAAATACATTAGGGAAGTATTATGATAAAAATAAATAATATTAGTTAAAAATAAAAGACTGTCAAAACTGAAAACTTAAAACAAGTGTTGTAATTATTTCCTCATAAAAACTGAAATTTTTCTTAACAATAAAAAAACTCTTAAGCATTTCTTGTACCTTCATGATCCAAACAACTTGCTGATGTGTTAGCATTGTGTAGTATATTGTCAAGTTCTTGGGTGTCAGCAATACTTTGTTTATCATTTGTTCTAAAGCAGCAGATGTTACCCATTGAACCTAATGTGCCAAAAGCAAGAATGTTTTGTAAATATCATATTTTGATATATATATAGTTTTTATATGACTTTACAGATATCATTTCAGTAAATATATTGAATCATTTTATAAATGAAGTACTCAAAGATTTTTTGTGAAGTACTCAAAGATTTTTTAAAATCTTGTTTGGAAAAACAAATAGTACAAATAGACTAAAAAATAGAGAGGTTTGATTGAAAAGAGAAAACATTAAGTCACAAATCTCATTAGCAGAAACTCCTCAATACTCAAACAAGAAACAAGAAACTTAAGCTTTTAAATTTTATTCATATGAAGGACTGACTAATAGAACAAAAAAAACATCATCTTATTCTGCTAAAAACTTATAATGAAAAGGTATAAGGGGTGGGGGGGGGGGGATGAAGTTAAATATAAAAACCTAAAATTACTTATAATTTCCTGTAAATGAATGTTATGTAAATGATTAATCATCTTTAGATTGCTACTAAATTAGTGTTATTTGCAACTTGAATGATAGAAACAAGTAGAAAGTGTTTCTTTGAGAAAACTTTAATGATTACAAAAACAAATTTTCATTTTAACAGAATCAAAAATCATGTATCTTAGAAATGATAAGTTTAAAAGAAATGGTTTTCATGTAAATTTCTCTTAAATTAAATACAGTTTCTACATAAATGTTTTTATCTCAAAATACCTGCATACATAAATGCACTATAACCAAAAAAAACTATATTGTTAATTTGTTAATTTTACTTTGTTCTGTGGTATAGTTAAATCAAGATTTTTCTCTAAATATAATTTTCAAAACAACATTTGGGAAAACCAGATGCCTACTTGTAATCTTAAACTGTATTAACCAAATCATCGAATCATATTCAGAATAATGATTTCTAAGCATTCAGCTTTTGTTTTTTCTGTTAATAACAAACAAAGTACAAATTTCTGTAAACCATGTAAAAAAAAAACTTGAAATTTCTGAAGCTTTGTTAAAACAGAACTCTTCATGATTTAAAACAGCGAATGTATTTGGTTGGCATTTAAAAAAAATAAGTTTAACAGATTTAATCAAATAGCACTTCTGTGCAATCTCTTGAAGGATTGAAACAAAATAATATTAAGTATGTGAAGCACTGCAGATTTATCTCAGGAATCTTATAATTCCATATGTATAAACATGTAAAATATTTTAAATTCAATTTGTTTCAAATGACTGATATAGAAATTTGCACTTTATTCATTATCATTCAACAGAGTGAAAAATGATGACATAGTGAGAATATTTTACTTGATCATTTCAATGGAGAAGTTGATCTTGAAGACAAACATATTTCTTGGAGGAAATGTTACAAATATTTTAAAAATGAAAAGCATCACTTTAACACAGTTTTAGATTTCCCAATTAATTTGTTCTGAAGAATCAATGAGTATGTTTCTTTCTGCCCTTGATATGATGATACTCTACTTGTCATCATATTATTTTGACACTGCTACACTGTCATATGCACTCAACAGCCCTTTTTAAACCTAAAACATTTTTAAAAATTTGCAGAATAAAAAAAGGCAACAATAAAGGAAAAGTTTCTGACTGAATATCTCATGTAATTATGGTTCAGCAAGTAATTTTCAGGTAATAAGTAAGAACTTGCTGGTGACATGTAAGGTTCAGTAATATTGTGTAGTGTATTATTGCATCCTTGGGTATGAACAATGGTTTGTTCATTGATTGTTCTAACTAGAGTGTTACCTATTGAACCTAGCGTATCAAAAGGAAGTACTTTATGTAAAATAATATAATTTTACAAATGTAATAAAATTTTTAATAACTTTGTAAAGACTTTTATGAATATCTTATAACAATTTTTTAAAATGTTCAATAGATTGCTGTCAGGAACTGTCTCTTAAATGAACTTAAGGTGGTGATGTTTACTGGTCTGTATTTCAGTAAATCACTTGTAAGTTGTTTAACTTTAAATCACAAATTGGTTTGCTAAACTTTTTTCCTTTTAAATGTTCAAAGTTTGAAAATGTTTAAATATGTAGTGATTAATAATTAGAAAAAAAAGAATCTAAAAAAAAAAAATTTTAATAAAGTCAAGCCCTGTTTAGGAAAACCTTCTCAAATCATTAACCTTTCTGTCAGCAAAAAGCAATATTTGTTAAAACTAAATGCCTACCTATTTGACACTTTATCTTTTTTAAACAAAAGAAGCCAAAGAGTCTAAAGTCTTGCACTGGACTACCCAAATCATCTATTTATATTTTGAGTACTCCCAGAATCTCTGCAGTCATGTGATACCTCTTGTGTGACAGGCTGGATGGAGCACACTCGTTTACTTTCAGTAAAACAACGATGTTAGTATAGCCTCGATTTTACATCTACTTCCAACCAAAGGTCGAGTTAGTAAATGTTAACCACAATATCCACCCATGCAAAAATATAAGGTCTAGAAAAAAAATGGTTGTTAACTGGAGAGAAAATTAGAAATACAAAGTTAGTAAGTAGTTTTAAATACTCGAATGGACCATTACGAGTATTTAAAACTACTTACTAACTTCAACTATCTTGGTATGACTGCAATTTTCTATAGTTTTATATATCGATTATTACAGTGGTGAGATTTTCATAAGTTTTACATTTGTATAATTTGTATAAAAAGATAGCGGTTGACTCTTAAGCTGACTATATTAAAGTTCAACTCTTGAAATCATTGATTTGTCTTGACGGAGTATGGAGTGCCAAACTATTCCAGAA
Source organism: Hydra viridissima (assembly GCF_058129835.1). NCBI lineage: Eukaryota > Metazoa > Cnidaria > Hydrozoa > Anthoathecata > Hydridae > Hydra > Hydra viridissima. The sequence goes on from NW_028324300.1 coordinate 39,186,470, forward strand.
ATAATGGGTACTGTAGGTAGTTACCGCATTGTAAGGTAGGTTCTAAAACGTATAAAAACGCGCTGATCGTTGTCTACTTTCTCTCGCGAGTTAAGGAGGCTCAAGCCATGACAGAAAAAAGCTCTGCTTTAAAACGAATATATAAGCTGGGACCTTTTACTTATCAAAACCTGCTACAGGAATACCCAGGTCACAAGTTAATGGGGACTTTAGACAATAACAAGCCGAGCAAAATGTGCAGGTATTTCGTGGCAGGGTGGATATATACCAAATCTCAACAAAACCGAGACCAAAACATTGTTGAGCGACTCAACCGGACACCTGCTAAGAAATCACTTTGACATCAATGAGCAAAAGAGTTTCTTCTAATGCTTGGGGTTCTTCAAAGTGTAGCTCTGAATGGATGTTAGCTTTACCTGAAGTTGTGCGTACACTCAACAACGAGCCGATTCGTCTGACGGGGAAGAAGACTTTAGATACAAGAAAAGCCAAGGCGGTTGCATAAAAACCTGTTTTTTCTGCTTTTAGTACGTGCCCTAGGACTAAAATAGCCGTTTTTTTTTCCTCTAAGCTAAATGTAGCCTATTATTTGTGTCATTAGGTAAACTCTAGGGTGGAAGTCGTAGTGTGGTTGCGAAAAATGTTATCTATCAAAGGAACCAACCAGCATTGTGCTAGCTGATGGACCATCACGCGGGTTTGTTAGTGAAGAGCTAACCAACAGATTGGATTCTCTTCGAGAAACTCCTCTGAGGCGACAGCGTATTAAGTCATAGCCCTTGAGCTGATTGCGTTCGTCAAGACTCTGCTTGTACTATTCATGGCGAAAATCTTTTTTGATCGCTGCTCGTTGAACACACTTGGCCTAGAGTTTACTGGTACTACTGGCCTCCTAAATGAAGCATACTTTTTGAATGCTTCATTCATTTTTAATTATAACAACAACCTTGTTTTTTTTTGTTGTAATATGGACTACCAGTATGTCTGCATGTCTTCATAGACATCTTCAGTCTCAAGTTGAAAAAACAAATTGTCCGTGTATAAACTCGCCTTGCCGCAATATTTAGCTTTAAGATGCCAGAAGTCATTTACTAAGTGTTTGGATATGTCAATGAAACTCTGGCTGAAATGCGTTGGCTTGTTCAGTTTGAGTTTGTTTTTTGTGCTGCGTTTTGCTACCTGGTCTCCATCAGATAACTTGTGCGACAGGTAAGCCGGATCTGCAACCAGGTTGCGCATTCTATCTATCTCACAATTGCGGTCTAAACCAACCCTTATGCGTTTGCGGAGATTTTTATGGTCTTGCCAAAGACAAAGTTATTTATAAGTTTGATATATGGTGCCGAATAGTTAGATCCAGGGTTTTCCGTTGATAAAAAAAATTTAACATATGTGAAAAAAAAGCAACTTTTTTTTGATAAAAAAAAAGGTTCCTGGATGAAGAGAAGAACAAAATACGTGAAATAGAAATATATTTACTGACCAAAAAATACTGACCATATATTTCAAAAAATAATGACTAATTTATTACAATACTGACCAGAAAGTTTGAGCTTACATATTTAACTTTGATTTTATTTCTATTTTTTGAATTTGAATAATGATAATTATTCAAATTCAAAAAATATAATAATATGATTATTTCTATAATAAATAGTTTATGTTTTAAACTCTATTCTTTATCATAATAATGATATACTTTTATTTTATTTTTTTTAACCCTTTTTATATTTATTCATTATTTTAAAAAATCACAGAGTAATGGGTCATATTAAAAAAAAAGAAATCTAGAAATTATCATTAAACCATGTTGACCAAATTGAATTAATACACATCTTTAAAAAAACGATTATTTTAACAGCCTCGTCTTGTTAAAAAACCTATTTTAGCATCATCATCCTGCAGTTGAAAGAAATGGAAGTCCTACAACTTTCACTTTACGCTTTACTGCTTTTTATAATTGAAATGCTAATATTTATATTTTAAATAAAAAAAGGAAAAACATAAGCAGGAGACCGAAACATCTGTAGTTGAACAATGTAATTGGTCTGATGCTTCAAGACTGAAAAAAAAAGTGAAAAAGAGGGAAAAAATAGCAAAAGTTCAATGATTTATGCAGTCATTTTTAATGATTGCAAAGAAGTTGGAAACTCCTATCTCTGTTTGTAACCACTTGGTTTAAATTCAGCAATTGTTGCACTAAATGCTAGCACTTCATGTAGATAAAAACATATTAGAAACAAGCAAAAGCAATATTAGTTACAAACAATTTAAAGATACTGAAGAGGTAACAATGAAAAAAACTTATGGCTTCAATCACCTAAAAAGATATTAAAATTCCTCAAAAGTGAACACAAAATTAATATATTAGCATAACAATGAGTATCAGTGGCATTTGAGATTTTGTTTAAATAAGATTTTTGTAAAATTTGCTTTTAGTAAAAGTTGTAGTTAGTAAAATTTTAAACGTTTTATCATACAAATTTTATTACACAAATTCACCTTAAAAACTTATCTCGCTTAACCAATCAAACTCAACGGGATTAACACTGTCCAGTTCTGATTTTATGCTTAAATTCATTTAAACAATAAAATCAAACGATAGGAACTTGCATTTCAGCAAAAAAATCTTCAAAGATGGGTAACAACTTACTAGAAGGAGGCTTCATAGAGCTTTCTGTTTCATATCCTAATGGTTAATCTAAAAATTATATTTATCAAAAAACGAAAGAAAACACTTTGAGTTTTAGAAAAAAAAAACGCATAATTCAGTAATTGTCAAAATGACAAGATTTTAATTAATAAACAACTGAAGTCATACTTTTCCGTGCTTCAATCTTTTCATCAAACGAATTTATTTTGTAAGGTGTAACAAAGCACTTGCTAAAACATTTAGTCTTGGTAACTCTGTCTGAATTTAAATTACATAAAGTTTTTTCTCAATCGAAACAAAAAACTTCTATCGACAGCGTTACCACGAAGTTACTTTTGGATTTCATTGAAAGTTGTAAAATTTTTTCTCGATTCAAAATGAAAACACTCGTAATTTTATTTTGTTTCACGAATTCGATGCTCGTGGTGACCAAGTAAATATCTATCGCTTATTATCATCTTGCTTCAATTTGCACTGAGATTGGAATCATGTTTCTTTTGTAAGTATCAGGTCTTCTCAAGTGTTTGTATTCTTGCTAAAACGATTATGACCGCTCTAAGTTTTTCAGGTTATGTTTTGACCTTCACAAGTATAAGCATGTAAATTTTGCAAATAACATTAACTACTCGCAAAGATTTTCCAAGCTGGTAGAGCTTGCTGCAAATCCATTATATGCACATACTGCACAGCGCAATATGTGGTACACATCGCAGATAAACGATACTTATTCATTAGTAATTATCAAGAGTTATCAAATGATTTCCTTAGAAATTGATTTAGAAATACTTAAATTTTCACCGAAAAACTCCGAGTTTCTTTGTTTACTTGAAAATCTCCGATTTGACAATTTTATCTGTTAATCGCAACAAAAACCCTTTTTTGCTTTCCCCATTAAAATGATCTTTTCTTTTATAATTATGAAACTAAGAACCTTGTTTATATAACCAGATTGAACACAGAGTTCTTGAAGAATAGTCGCAATAAGAGTGATGCAAATTAGAAAATCACTGTACACATCATAAATACAGACAATCCTGGAATGTCTTTGGCAGAGATGGAGCAAGAGCACGTGACTCACTTCGAGAGGATTTTTTATCGTTGTTATATATCTTAAGATCACTTTGAACAATCGACCGACAATTAAAATATTCGTTAGTGTTCTAAAAAATTAAAGTCAAAACTCTTTTAAAAGTGTTTGCATAAATGAAATAAAGAATTTCCTTTCATAAAATAGTGGAGACTATTACATTATTTACATAAAGTATTTTATATGAACTTCTCAGCGTCTTGCATCAGAAAAAATTTTTGACGCAATTAAAAAAAAAAAATTTCTCTCTGTGTTTAAAAAAAAAATGACGCAGTTAATTGAACGAAAAAGCAAGCAAGAGTATAACAATTTAACAAATAAAGACTTCACATAAACCTTCTCATAAAATACATATTGATATAAAACCAAAAGAATGTTCTCCTATAACAATCGCTCTTAACTCTCTAGCTTAAAAACTGTTCGAGATGAAGAAAGGTGGAAGCAAAAACGAAAAACAAAACAATCACGGAGGAGAACGCAATCGCTCACTCAACTCATCAACTAATGACAACTTATCAAGAGAAGGTTTTTTCCTTTATAAAACCCAGGAAAAAAAATTGGAGTTAAATTGTTATAATGGAATAAATTCAACTATAAATAAAACTCACACAAAAGAATTTTATGAATCTTCTCCTAAGATGTACCTTTGATCGAGCATCTTTTTTTCGATGTGACTCTCTATTTCTCCTCATATTCTCTATTTCTCCTCATATTCTCTATTTCTCCTCATATTCTCTATTTCTCCTCATATTCTCTATTTCTCCTAATATTCTCTATTTCTCCTAATATTCTCATAATAATTTCTTCCTTATTTTCATACAGTTGATGTATCTCTCTTTTTTTCTTGAAATTTGAAAGAAAAGGGGGGGATGCAGGTTTTCAACTTGCAGAGGTATGATTCTTTTCTAGCACGAATTAACAAGTGTGTATTCTGATACAGTTATGATTTCCCGTATGCTTCCGAAATAAGTTATAAATTAATCTTAGAGTTTGCTACACCTTTTGCCGTTTCATTTTCTAATTCACCAACCGTATTCTGTTCATCGATCAAATCTTGTAGCCGTTTTCAGTCAAAGTTTTATATAAATCATTCGCGCATTCATTACTCATGTTCCAATTATATGAATCATTATGTCCTATTGATTGTTTTCTGCAGTTTCTGCTGTGAGTTTGAGTTTGCTATTAATCGAATTTCTCATCTTTAGCCTTTTGTAATCATTTTAAGTGGTCGAAGTGTTAAAACATTTATATTTCAGTTAAAACTCTAAACGTAAAAGTTTAGACCTAATGAAAACATATGAAAAGTTTTAACACTTTGATGACGTAGTTTTGTGAACTTTCTGCGAAGTATGAGAACAGTTATACTTCAGTTAAAACTTTCAACGTAAAATTTTAAACCTTATGAAAATAAGTGAAAAGTTTAAACACGTTGATGACGAAGTTTTGGAGACAAAACAGCTTAAACCAGCACGACAAGCAACATAACAAAAATAACAATCTTAAATCTAAAAATTTTCATTTACTCAAAGTATATGAAATGAAATAATATTTTAACTGATAAAAAAATATTTTCTTATTGCAAATTAATTAAACTTTAACACATTTTGTTTCATAAAATCAAAAAGTCAAAGCAACAATTTTCGTCTAATAAATTCAACTTTTACATATAATTGCACTCTTTTTAATATGCACTTTTTTAAGTTTAAGTTTTTTAGCTTTGTATTTTGGTTTAAATGGTCAATTTGCGCTTCTCTTTTTTCAAGTAATAAAAGTTGAGAAGTATTTAAATACAAGTAGTTTTAGATAAAATTATATGAATGCATCCGAAATACCATTTACAAATTTATTACGTAAATTTAAGTGTTTATCAAATTTTGCTATTTTTATAAATTGTTGTTGCTACATATAAGTCGGTGAAATTGAACCTTTTTTTTTCTCCTTTCAAATTTTTTTTGCAAAAAATAAAAATCAACACAAAAACAAGAAAAAATTACTATGAATTGAAACTGTCTCAATTTATTTAAATTTTTCCATCATTCTGTTAACCAGAGAAATCGCTAGGTTTTTTGTCATATTACTCGATCCAAACCTTTATTATTTGCTTAGTATTAATGTATATGGTTTGTGTGCTAAGATTTGAAAAATCAATTTTTAAGTTTATGCCTATATTCATCATCCATAACCAAATAGTAATCTCCTTCCATTAAAATCATTTGTTAATTTCTAAATCTAAGATTCTATTGTAGCTATCACTATTAGCAACCTTTTCAGTTTGATTTGAAAAAGCTCTTCAAAAATATGATAAGAGCAAATTATTTATTTTTATATAATTAATTATTTATACAGTTGCCTGGAAAATATCACATATGTACCAACATGCCTTCAATATTAGCCATTCCAGACGATTTTTTTATAATTCAAATAAACATATATAATTTATATCATTGTATAAAGCTTGACTTGACTTAAAAAATGAGGAGTCATTCGGCCTTTGAAGTTAAGCGGATCTAAAGTTATTGAACTTTTTGTAGTGCAAAAATTGATGATTTTTTGACGAAAGGTATAGGGCTTAAGTATGGAAAATTTGCAATGTTATGGCACCAAAAAAGAGAGTATTTTTGGATCATATTGACTTTTGAATAACTTTTGAACCGTTATTACATTTGACTTGATATTTTCCATATTGATTCAACAACTATAAAACAACAAAATACCAACAAAAAAAAAAATTTTAATTTTTTTGGGATTGCTCAGAATCGTCTATTTTACAGACTGAGGGTTTTTAATTATTTACTTAGTTTTGGTGTCATATTGACTCTTGAATAACTCATGAACCGTTATTACATTTGACTTGAAATTTTCCATATTGATTTACCAACTATAAAAAAATAAATTGCCAAAATATTTTTATTTAATTCTGTCGGGATTGTCCAGAATCGTCTATTTTACAGACTGTGGGTTTTAACTTATTTACTTAGTTTTGGTGTCATATTGACTCTTGAATAACTTTTAAGCCATTATTACATTTGACTTTAAATTTTTTATAGTGATCCAACAACTATAAGCAAATAAAATACCACAATTTTTATTTTAATCTGTGCGGACTGCCCAAGGTCATCTATTTTACGCAAAACGCGAGGTAAGAATTATTTTGTTCTATCTTCCATTTTAAAAGTTGGGAGAAAATGAGTTATTAATTTTAGTTAGTACTAATAACTTTTAAAACACGCATTATTTTATAATTTTTTCTTTCAAATAATTTGCTTAAACATAAATTATTTAAAGCAAAAAATTATTTCTTTAAAAATTAAAGCTAAAACTTTAAACAATTTTTACTTTTAGAAAAAATCAAAAACTTTCTCCCAACGTTAAAACTTGGAGATAGAACAAAACGATTCTTACGTCGCGAAAATCAAAACAAAAAACGTCATAAAATATGTGAAGGAATATAGATGTATATATACATAATTTCTATATACAAATCCTTAGAACCTATTCTTCAAGAAAACATAAATACTTGTTATAAAAAGAGGAAAGACTAAACTTGCAATTTCCACCTGGACACTTTTAAAAAAAACCTTTTTTTTTTAAAAAAAATTAACTTTGAGCTTTTGAAACGCTAAGAACTAAAAATTTATGTATTAAAGTTAAAAAGTGTCCACATTCCATTAGATTCCTCATCCTTTTTTTAAAATATACGGAAAGTTTTATAAAAATTGGATGTGTTTTGGTACTAAGGAATCCTAACCTCCAAAAGCTTCGTTTTAAAAAAACGTTCCCGCTTCAAGCTTTTTTCTTAAAAGTGGTCTTAAGATATGGATAAAATTTAAATGAAGCCATATAATCCATAGTACTTTCTATATTTGGCTGGAAAGAGGTTGAGTAACACTAATTGATTCAAAAAACCTCAAGGTGTTTGCTCAAGCATACAAAAAGATATCAGAGAGTAAAGTTCATGAAAATTTCGTGTTTTTTGTCAAACGTCAAATGTTTTTCGTTGAGCCGTGGAATCGCTATCAATATCAATGCAGTGCCAGAACAGGAACACAAATTTAAATAGCAATAAAAAAAACTGAAAAATTTATTACACGTAAAAAAAAACCATAATTTATTCAACATAAAACATTCTACTTTTTTAATAAAGTCTAAGCTGATATAAAATTCTAAAAAAAAAAAAGACAAATACATCATTACCACACCGACTTCGAGCACGCTGTGAAAAAAAAGGTTACAGTTTTTGACTTTAAAATCGGTGCCGTAAAAACCCAGATACGCATGTACCTACTAAAAGCCAAGACAGCATTATGTTAAAAATGCAATTTATATCTTAATTTGATTTTTTTTTTTTTTTTTTTTTTTTTTATTATAGCATTGTTAATCTTTTGTACTTCAAAATAGATTTTATAGTTACGTTTTCGATAAATATTTATATAAACTGCCATGTCAAAATAGGTTACTAGAAATAGGTAAATCGATTTTCAGTTTTTATGTGGTGTTTTTTTTTTTGTTGTTGTTGTAATTATGGTATCATAATTTCATTTTTTTTTTCTTTAAGACTTAAGATTGACGCATTTATACGATTTATAAAAAGAAACCTGATTACCTTTTATTGTAAATTTTTGTCAGTTAAAATGATGTAAATATATGCAATTAGTTCAATTTTTTTAAAAATTTTCTCTATTTTATGCCTAATAAGTTGTTGTACGTAACTAAGGGGATCTTTTTAAACAGGGGGTGAATATTGTAGTTTTGCGCATTTGTCAAATATCGAGTTACTTCAATTTTATGGGGTGTTTTACTAATTAATTAGCTTAGTTTGCATTTGCAACACTTTTGAGGAAAGAAAAAATTCTTATACATGTCAATCATTGTTTTACATTTTATTATTCTGGTAAAAGGTCTTCATCAAAAACTTGATTACTCTTAACAAAAATAATTCTCCTGACCACCATTAAGGCAAAAACGGGGAAGGGAGGTCCTCTATTAGTGTCAAAATATTTAAGAGAATTAAATTTCGAGTAACAAAAGGAATTTTTAGTAAATGGCAGCAAATTACCGTTTACTAAAAACTATTGAAACAAAGAGGCCTATATAAAAATGGTCAGATTAGTGCCATATATAGTAATGGTCAAATGTTCAGTTATTTTTAATAAATTTATTTAGTTGTGTGCATTCAACGTTTTAAAGACTAATTCCTTTTTTTAAGAAACATGTATCAAGGGGATACCAAAATATTATCAACTCATGTATAATTTACGTTAGCTTTATATTAATCTTATTAGTTAAAGCTCATGCTATAAAAAGTATAACAAGAATTTAGCTTTACTTTTTCGTCAATTTAAAGCATGATGAAGAGTTATTATTTTGTGTCACTAACAAAAAACGTATTGTTTTGAACTTAGTAATGTCGAGGAAAATGGTTCTGCCTTTCACTGATATGACCTATGTCAGTTGTAAATTACTCAATGTTAAATAATTGGTAAATTATTTTACCTCCGCATACTTTTTATTTTAAATTTACAGATGGTTTAAATTTTTCAATTTGAAGGCGTTTTTCTAAAAGAGTAAAGTTAAGGTTTCGCTTCTTTAAATGTTGGAAAACAGCCACTATAAATTAAGTAACAGACCGACCATAACCCGTATTACGGGTCGCGTCTTGCTAGTTATTAATAAAAACTTCAACAACTTTTCTTTAGTTTTTATTCACGTAAAATTGAGCAATTACTGAGTAAATTGCTTATCTTTACGCGAATAAAAGTATGAAAGAAAAGTTGTTGAAGCTTTTATTCACGTAAAGCTGACCAATTACTGAGTAAAAGCATTTGCTCATTTTTATTCACCCGGCCTATTCAGCTGTACAACGTCAAAACACAGTATCTGTATTTTTCATAATTGAATATGAAAATGATTTTGTAAAGTACGTTGGGCCGCCAACTTAACTTCATACTTATCACTTGAAACTTCATACTATGAAGCTTCAAGTGATAAGTATGAAGTTACGGAGGCAGCCCAACGTACTTTACAAAATCATTTTCATATCCAATTATGAAAAATACAGATACTGTGTTTTGACGTTGTACAGCTGTATTGTCTCCAGTCAAGGGCGGGAAAAAACTAATTGGGCAAACAATTAGTTGCAATTAATTGATTGCAATTAATTGATTGAAAATATTTTTTCAACCAATTAATTAATTGGGTCAGAATTGCAATTAATTGATAATTTTGCCATTAATATTATTTACCGAGATTATATTATACTTTTATGTAATTTTTAGTATAGCACTGTTTTTAACCATAAAAAGTTAAAGATAGAATGACGCATAACCAATAATACGCATGTGTAAATATTTCGAGCTGCATACGCATATAAGGTTAAGGATAGATTGACGCATAACCAATAATACGCATGTATACGCATGTTCATTTCAATTGTGCTATTAATTATGTTTATATATATGTGCACATAAAGTAAAAAAAATCCTTTTTAGGATTTTTATAAATCTCGCTAACAATGAATACAAAAGAAATAGTCAATATTTACTTCAAGAAAGATGAAGCTAATGACAGTAATTGGACCTGTAAGTGCGGAAAAAAACTACGCCAGAAAACTGGGACAGGATGGACCAACTTATTTAATCATGTTAAAAGTATGCATCCAGAATATATAGAGTATAATACTTCTTCAACTTCAACACAACAGCCGATTACACAGTTTAGTGGTTTTACTCATATTCCAGGACCAATAATACCAAAGAGTGCCGACAATATGTATTCATGGATAGAATGGGTGACTTGTGGCCTTAAACCATTTTCATTTGTAGAAAACTCTCTCACGCAAAAATACTCTAAATTAGAAAATATTTCCATAAAAACCATGAAAAAGTACATGAATTTGCTGACTAAAAAGGTTGAAGTAGAAATTGCTAACATAGTTCCAGAAAATTTCGCAATTATTTTTGATGGATGGTCAAACGGAAGTACGCACTATGTGGCATCATATCCTAATAATGCCAGTGAAAATGAGTACAGTACTGCATTAATTGCCCTTTCACCTATAGGAAATGAAACAGAGTTTACAGCAAAAGCCCACTTTGAATATTTATCATGGGTTCTTCAAAATATTCTTCGCAAAAATATGACTAACGTAACATCTTTAATAGGTGACAACTGTGAAACAAATAAGGCCCTTGCAAATCTGTGCAATGTTCCATTAATAGGATGTGCCTCTCACAGGTTCAACTTGGCTATGGAAATGTTTTTACTCAAATATAAACATATCATCGATAAGACAGATACGCTTATGAGTAAACTCAAAAATTTAAAGCTAGCCGGAAAATTCCGTTTGTTGACTTCTCTTTGTGCTATTCAAAGAAACACAACACGATGGTCAAGTGCTTCAGAAATGATAAAACGATATTTTCGTCTTAAGCCATTTTTCATTCAAGGGAACTTCGATAAAATGCCCGAGCTAATAGATTACATGTTGTCTGCCAGGGAAGAAAATGATCTTCAGTTGCTAAACGAGACTCTACAAAAATTTAACTCAGTAACCATTGCACTTCAAAGAGAATCAATTGACATTTCAGAAGTAAGAATTTTATTTAATGAAATAATTAGACACGATATTAATATGGGTACCTATTTATCTTCAAATGCAGATATTATTCATTCTATAACATTTGAAAGTGCGCTAGTTAAAATATTGGACAACAGAGAGCACGAACTATTTTTAAATGAAAAGGAAAGTGTAAATAAACTTCTAAAGCAATCTGAGATCACGCCAGTTAGTATTGATCATGATTTGGACTTTGCTTCTAAGCTGCTAAAGAAAAGAAAATTAGAAAAAATGTCTTCGGATTCAAGATATGTGAATTGCAAGTTTCTGGTGCCAACGTCAAATATTGCGGAAATATTTGTCAGTGCTGCAGGTTACGCAATTGGCCATTTGAGACATAATATACTTCCATCCAATCTTGAAATGCAAATGTTTTTGTGTGTTAACAAACGATTTTGGGACAGGAAAATGCTCTCAGATATTATGATGAATAATGAAAATAACTGATTGTTTTAGTGACTTACTCTTCAAATAAGTTTTGGTTTTCAATTTATTTTTTATGAGTTCTTAGTAAAGACGTACTTTAAACTGGATTTATACATTACAATGTAATGTACAATTCCAGTTTAAAGTACGTTATTACTTTAAATATATACATGTAATGATTGCATGTATATATTTAAAGTAATAACCCAACAATATTAATCTTTTAAGTATGATATTTAATAAAAAATGATAATTTTATGTTCTGTTTTTAAAATTTTTAGACATTTTTAAAAACCAATAATTAATTGCAATTAATTGGAAAAATTGATTGAACTGTTCAAAAATTGCAATTAATTGATTGCACTGAATAATAATTGCAATTAATTAATTGGTAGTATATTTTTAAACAATTAAATTGCAATTAAATTTTCCCTGCCCTTGTCTCCAGTCATTCAAGGTTAATGATATCTAACTCACGCTTTCGCAATAAAGCAAATTTTCGGCCATACGTGTTTGTTTTGCCAGCCTGAAACGACGCAATGATAAAAACAAAGTAAAACAATAATGAGTTATTATCAGTTTAAGTAAAGCGGCTACAGGCTTTAAAAACTTTAAAAACTTGCTTGGCTTTTTCTTACAGAATTTTTATGAAGTTAGACATCTAGTTAAAATATATAATTGTTCAAGCTATCAGAAAGTTCAAGCAGAAAGTAAACTCTGTAAAAAAACAAAATTCTTTTTTATGACTGTTTTCAAAGCTAAAGTTGGTCCATTTGACAGATTTTGGTCATTAGAGAGCTACGTGATTTACAACTTCTATTGTTTTAACGCGAGATCCACAAAAAACTTGGAACTTAGAACATGCTCGTGACCGTTAAAAGCTCAAAAAAAAAAGTCACACACGTGTTTAAAAGATTTCAGCTAATGATCAAAAGATTTTGCTGAGGGCAGTGAATCCAGTGTTGGCTCTTCTAAGAGAAGCGTTGTTACCGCTGCTACGCTTTTTTTCTTTGAGCATCAAAATGCTGTATTCAGCTCTCCATTCAAATCAATAATCCCTTTCATAAAGAATATTCCCACCTCCTCCTCCTTCTTCCCCATGAGAAAAATAAAGCCCGATACATTTGTTTAAATTATCCTCTATAAATATTTTATAAATATTCCTCTAAGTGAGTGTGCAAGTCAAGCTCGACCATCAATGGGCCGAAAGTTTTCGTAAGCTATGACTTTAATTACAATTGATTTTACCCTTTTTGCTAATCAAAATCCAATTACTATCGTTGTCACCTTTTTCGTTATTGTTTAAATAATTCGCTCTGCATTTCCTTTATTTAAGGAAACGATCGTAAATAAAAATAACAAGTATTGACTTAATTAATTTTCCATTATTTACTTGACAACTATTTTGATAACGTCATTTAAACCCTATTTAATTGAGAATTGTTTTTACGGTAGTTGGTTGAACGTTGCGGTAAAAACTAATTTCTGAACAAATAACTATTTCTTTTGGTATTGATTCGTTAGAAAAAAAAGCAAATGGTAACGTTTTCGTAAGATTTTTTATTTTTTTAAATTAGAGTACTTTGGGATGCTTAAAAAGTGTTGTTTCTTAGAAATTTATCTTACATATATATATATATATATATATATATATATATATATATATATATATATATATATATATATATATATATATATATATATATATATATATATATATATATATATATATATATATATATATATATATCAGGCGCGAATCCAAGAAATTGTAACTGTGTGGCCAAATTTTATTTTCACGGTTGAAGATACGATAAAAAATTGATATTTTAATAATTTTTTCACGGCATTTATTGATTGAATAAAACGTCGGTAACGTATAATAAGAACCGTTGTGGCTATGGCAGGAATCTCTATAGCCAAAATCCGTAAATTACGGCAAACAAATTTAAATTTTTAGGAATATTCCTTAAGCGAAAAAACCCAAAACTAACATGGCTGCCGTTAAATTTAAACTATGTGGCCATTGCCACAATGGCCACCCCTTAGATCCGCGCCTGTATATATATATATATATATATATATATATATATATATATATATATATATATATATATATATATATATATATATATATATATATATATATATATATATATATATATATATATATATATATATATATATATATATATATATATATATATATATATATATATAAGCAGTTTCTCTCTCTTTTTTTTTATGATTGGTTATGATGGAGAATTTTATGTTTATTCAGAAAAATATAAAAACATGGACCTGAAAATCAACGGAAAGTGCTCTAATTCGAAGTTTCCATCAGCATGAGCATTAGTATTTTAAGTAGTGATAATGAAATAAAATTTAAGATTTCAAATAAAGGTCCAATATAGTACGTGAGAATATAGACAAATCGATGAATAATTACTATTATATCGTACGCTGGTTTTTTTTTTATAAAGGCGACGCTTTGTGAGTTGTATTTTTAAAATTTTAAATGTGATAAAACGTGTATGTTCACGTTTATGAATTAAAGTTGTTACAAAACTTGCATTATAAATTATTCTCTAGTGAACAAAAAAACAACTATTTTCTTAGCCATAAAAAAACTAAAATCAATTTCAATGTTAGACATTTAGCTTACAAATCCGTCGTTGTTTATACGTTTTATATATATCGTAAGCTATGATAATTAATTTTAGACAATATGCCTTACAATAGTCCCGTTTTTATTTTCGATTTTGCAATGCTGTTATTTAGCATGAAAGAATTTTCTCCTTTGCGCCAGATGAGCATGCTTTTCCTTTGCACCAGATAAAAATAACTTGCGCTAATTGTGCAAGTTAAAGGTAATTTTACGACTTTTTAACATAAAAACCATGCTGTTTTTGTGCTTGTTCTGACTAAAACATTTGTGTTATTCTCAAAGTGGCGAATATTAGGTTTTTTAGCGGGAATTTTTAAAACTTTGATTTCGAATTAGAGGACTTTCAGTTGATTTTCAGGTCTAAATTTTTATACATCTATGAATCAGCATAATATTCTCCAGCGCCATATATATGTATATGTATATATGTATATATATATGTATATATATATGTATATATATATATATATATATATATATATATGTATATAGATATATATATATATATATATATATATATATATATATATATATATATATATATATATATATTATATAGGCGCTACTGCAGTTTCTCCCCCCCCCCCCCCCCTCTTTTTTATGATTGATTATGATAGAGAATTTTATACTGATTCAGAAAAAAATAAAAACATGGACCTGAAAATCAACGGAAAGTGCTCTAATTCGAAGTCAAAGTTGTAAAAAATTCCACTAAAAACCCTAATATTCGCCATTTTGAGAATATTAAGTTAATGATATTTTAGCTGACAAAAGCAATAAATTTATAGCAAGGTTTTTACGTTAAAAAGTCGTTAAAGTATGTTTATCTTAAGCAATTTTTTGTGGCGATGAAAATAGCCGTTTTTTGATTTATTAGAGAATAAACTATATTGCAAGTAATGTACTTTTGTAATGAATTTTAAAAAAGAATTCAACAGTTTTGTTTCCTAAAAGAAGAACTTTTGAAACTTAGTTCATAATTGTCTTATCACATGTAAAATTTAGAAAATGTCACCTTTAAATCGTTTTTTTTAATAAAAAAAACCAGCGTACAATACAATAATATTTATTCATCAATTTGTCTATATTCCCACATTCTACGTTCAACCTTTATTTGAAATCTTCCATTAATTTCATTTCGTTTATTACACTTTCGTTATAATACTTTAACATAATAATGCAAAGGCTGATGGAAACCAGAATTTTTTATTGCGCAATGTAACGGTAATTAATTTTCGTTAAAAATGAAAGCGTTTTGAAAAAACATGGCGAATATTAGGGTTTTTAGTGGGATTTTTTACAACTTTGACTTCGAATTAGAGCACTTTCCGTTGATTTTCAGGTCCATGTTTTTACATTTTTCTGAATAAGCATAAAATTCTCTATCATAATCAATCATAAAAAAAGGGGGCGGGGGGGGGGGGGGAGAAACTGCAGTAGCGCCATATAAATATATATATATATACATATATATCCATTCATACATATATAGGCGCTACTATACTTTCTTCCCCCCTCCCTCCCCTAATTTTATGATTGATTTTAATTGATAATTTTATGCTGATTAAGATTCGTATAAAAAAAATAGGTCTCAAAATCAATGGAAAGTGCTCTAATCTGAAGTTAAAAGTGCGAAAATATACCACAAATCGCTAATATTCGCCATCTTGAAACATCATTATTTTTTTGTTTAAAAGTTATCTTTTAAAAGTATTATTAACATGGTTTTTACTTTTAGCAATGAAGATTTTGAATGTAATAGAACAGAATAAATGGGAATCGATTGCGTTAAATTATCATCACGCCAGTTTGTTTTAGCTGGATTCTTAATTTGTTGACTAAAATATCTTTGAAATTTTTATGGAATAAGTTGCAAAGTTCTTTTATTGATTATGGACTGCAATGAACTTTAAAACAACTAAAGCTGTAAATATTTAAAAAGTACATATTTTAAACTATTGGCTTTCTTTCAATACAACAAGTGAACCCCTCGTGAAAATATTTTTATTGTATCTGTCATGTAAAAAGGAATGTTTCAAAAAAAGTTTATTTTTGCAATCAACATTACAGAATTTCATTTTTATTATTCGATAAAAGTTCAATTTTTCATTTTCTTTTTTTCTCTAATAATAAAGATTATGTTAAAAACATTGTCAAAAATTTTGTTATAAATTAAAATTCACAAGTAGGATTGACATGTTTTACAAGAGAAACATACTTTATAGCTCGTTTGTCGGTCTGATTACACTCGAAAGAACTTTCGCATGGTAGAAATCAGGCTGGCAATATTTTGCGGTTGAAAACAAAGCTTTGACACTTTTCGTGCCCTACTTCAGTTAACGCCGATGGCATCTTTCATGCCTACCATACCTTTGTTACGCTTCTGATACAAGGCACTTACTATCATGCTCCTGCAGTTTATGAGGAAATTCGAATTAATTATACTTTTGTAATTTCTTAAATCGTTCACCTTTAAATTTGTTAAGTTTAAAGGTGAACGATTTTTCTGGAAAAGAACTGTATCTTACAATTATTTGATGAAATGAATCTTCAGGAAAATTTAGTTTGGAATTATTATTCTGGTGATCTTATTGGATTGTTGATATTAACCACACTAACATTAACTATGCAACTTTCAACAAAACTGATCATCAATTGTAACACACGTTCTTGTTCTTCTTGTGAGGGATATTCATCTGACAATATGTTGCCAGTCAATTTGCTTCACTCAGTAATAGCACATAAACATAAAATTCTCTATCAGAATCAATCATGAAACTAGGGGGGGGGGGGGGGTAATAGCGTGTAAGTGTAGTAGTGTCATCTTTTAATCTCTGTAAAGCTTTTTTCTCAGTTTTCAACTTCGCTTTAAAATATTGCAGTGACAAAGAATAAAGGATCTGTTTTTTTTTTATATAAATATTAGGCAATCCTAAAAGTTGTTTATAATTTTATCATTTAAAAAACAAGTTAATATTTAAGGTGTAGATAAGGGCTTAAATTTTTACGTGTGCATACTTTGTTATTTTTGTTTTAGAAACCTAAAAGTTTTAATATTTAAAGCAATTCAGAGAACTCATTACGTTATTGTGGTTCATAAAAGTAAAATGAGTTTTATAATAGTGATAATAGTGATAATTCTGGGCGACAGAGCCTTTTCTCATAAGAATGAAGGTTTTGAACACACTGCAACCACACATTATCACAATGAAACTTTTGAACAAAGTGCCAACTCAACAAAATTAGACAACAATGTTTTGCTGTACTTTTTTATAGTATTTAATAGTTACTTTCTTTTGCTAATAGGTGGACAATATGCAATTAGTTTAATTTCTGCTACAATCAGGTTTCCAAAAGAAAAAAAAATTAAGCGCAGAAAGCTTAATGATGCAGATAACTTGATTTGGCTATCAATGTCTTGTAATCGAAGTGATCATGAAAAGGCACTCGCTCTTGCTGCAAATGGTGTTGATCCATTTAAGTTCAATTACCTTGGTACTTCAGCATTTTCAGCAGCATTGGAGGTAGAAAATATGTATTTAGCAAAAAAGTTTTTCAAAATAAATCCAAAGATTGGCAAGTATAAGAAGTTGAAAGACTCTTTAAAGAGTTATAAACGTCTATTACTGTATTTGGGAAAAAATATTTACAATGAAAAGTCAAAACTGGTGGAGTTTTTTAACTGGAAAGTTAACAGTCGTGATGTAGAAGACATGTTTGAATCCCTTTTTTGTGCCTGTGAGGATTTTGATGAAAATTTAATTGGTTATTTTCGAAGGTATGAAGTAAAATAAGAGAGTCTTGATGAGAGTGAGAGCGTTCTTTTAGCTTGAATGTTTAAATTCTTCAATATTATTTACATTTTTCTTTTTTTTTGATATTATTTTGAAACTTTGGCTACACTAGCCCAATGTTTTCTTTGAGTAATCTTTTGTGTGAATCTTAGAAGCTCAGATATTTTATAGTTTTTCTTTAGCTTGACTCTAAAAACCTTTTTGACGACCTTTTTTGTGAAAAACTATTTTTGTTTTCTTTGTGCATTTTTTCTTAGGTGAACTGAATTGTATTTTGAATATGATGTTTAAAACAAGTTTTGTAAATTTTTTATTGATTATTGTAGTTGTTTTCATGAGTAGTGTTTTTTATACAAATTATAATGGTTTGTGTAGGATCGCCTGCTGTGGTGTGTTTATAGACATTTTAGTTTATACAAAGATCCATCAGGAAATTCCTCTTCTGTCAATAACTCCTCTGAAATATTTAAAAACTATTGTGAGGGCGGAGTTTTTTTTATATAGCTTATTCATTAATTTACTATTATTAAACCTTACTATGTTGTAAGGTTTAGGATTTAAGGAAGTGGGATGGGTTGGTTTCTAGTATAATGTGGAAAGGTATATGGAAGGTTGTGATTGAGGTTGATGGTGTGGGGATTACTTGTTTAGGGAAGGGCGAAGTTTGGGGAAGAGTTAAGTTAGAAATGGGCAAGGTTTAATCGTTAAAGGGTTAAGGTTTTGTTTACCATCCTCAGTAATCCTCAGTATTTCCTCAATATCCTCAGTCTATTATAAAATATAACTCAATAAACGTTCTGCTGGTGTATAATGGTTAGCACTCTTGCTCATAACGTCTTTATAACGCAAATAATATTCTCTTACGGTTCTTGCAGTGTTCAATACTGTTTATATCAATTACTCCTCTTTTTCGTTCTCTTTTATTCTCCTTTGTTTGAAACTTCTGGTTGTTCTTTTTTAATCAATATTTTTTTCTTCTTCCAATTTTACTCAAATACTTATTAAATTGTTTATAAAACTCCGTGTTCATCAAAGTATTTTTTAATCACCGAATTTTCTATCTTTTTAAAATTCTTCTAAAAACTTTCTTAAAACTTTTCTTTTAAAACTCCGTCTTCCTTTTGTCTCTCCTTTCAACCCCCAACTCATCCAATTTTTTTTTTTGCTTTTATAGTTTTTGGTTGTTTTTCTGTTGCAATACCTATTCGTCTTTTATTTATGTGGCAGGTTAATGAGTCTTCGCGTTTGCGTCTTTTCCCAGTTGTATTTATCTTTTTTACGCTTTATCGTTTATGCATCTTCGTGTTTAGGTCTTTTCCCAGTTGTATTTAACTTTTCTTCTTACGCTTTATTGTTTATTTATATAAAGAGTTGATGAGTCATCTTGTGTAGGTTTTTTAAACTTTGTTTTTAATTTAGTTCTCCCTACTCGCACTAATTTTAGTAATGACTAAAATTCTTTTTCTATCATTTTTCATTCTATTATTTTTTGCACACCAAGTTCAGAGACCTAGTTAAAACCCCAATCTATAATCCTCCTGTAAAACTTTTCATTATGCTGCATACATATTGTACTGCATGGCAAATTGTATTGTGCTGCATGGGATATTGTACTACCCGATATTAAGTTTTGCTGTATCTGATGCATTACTTTTAAACGCTTCAGCATTAAATGAGTAACCACCGGTTAGTGTTCGCAAAATAACATTGAAATTTTTAATTAAAACGCAATTAACCCTACTTACCGATAAAGCTAAAGCTGAGTCTTGAAATATTACCTTGCAGTATTTCCATTCTTAATTGTTCCTCACTGTTCCCCAATTTGACCGCCAGGATAAAAGTTGTGTCACTCAAACAAATTATGGTTTAATATAACACTTAGGACCATAGAAAATGTTTCCAATTGTTTTTAAAATCAAAATGACCGTGGTACATAGTTTTTTTTTAACTTTTTAAAGTGATTTTTTCTAATTTTAACTATTTTTTTAGGCTTTAATTTTTTTAGCATAATTATTTATTTTTTACACAACGTGAAAGATTTTAATTAAATCTAATGATAAAAGGGAAAAAAAATCATTTTTACTATTAAACAGACAAAAAATTTAATATAAAGTTAAATATATGACAATTACACTCAATTTATAGCCATTTTTAAAGTTCATTATTTGTGCCATTTTAAAATATAAATACTTTGCGCCACTTTGTACAAAGTGTTTTGAAAAAAGGTTGATTTTTGTTAGAGTATTTACGCTTTATGTTAACTAGCAAAACACGACCCGTAATACGGGTTATGGTCGGTCTGTTACTTAATTTATAGTGGCTTAAATTATAGTTTTCCACCATTTAAAGAAGCGAAACCTTAACTTTACTCTTTTAGAAAAACGCCTTCAAATTGAAAAATTTAAACCATCTGTAAATTTAAAATAAAAAGCATGCGGAGGTAAAATAATTTACCAATTATTTAACATTGAGTAATTTACAACTGACATAGGTCATATCAGTGAAAGGCAGAACCATTTTCCTCGACATTACTAAGTTCAAAACAATACGTTTTTGTTAGTGACACAAAAAATTTAACTATTCGTTAAAAAAGTTAACAAAAAGTTCTGCGCATGCATTACGCATGCGCAGTAATGGTCAAAAAGCGTTCGTTAGGGAATGAAATTAGACGTTAAGGAAGTTGCATTGTTTCATTAGGGTATGTAAAATATTAAAAATTAGTTTATACTTTATATTAAAAATGGCTGTCCATGTTTACTCAGTTGCTGAATTCATAAGCTTTACTACTGATATATGGACCAGTAGTTCAAATGAAAACTTATGAGCCTGACAGGTCACTGTTTAGTCAATACATTTAATCAGAAAACTGTTGTACTTAGAGTAGCTCCATTTCCTCAGAGGCATTCAGCAGCAAATATTGCTAAATTGATTGAAGATATTATGGCTGAATTTAAAATATCACCTTCAAAAATTCATTTAATAGCTAGAGATGGTGCAAATATTGTTAAGGCTATTAAAGATAGCCCATATGATAGTATGGCTTGTTTTTTACACACACTGCAACTAGTACTTAATGAGTGTATTTTTGAACAGTAGTCAAGAATGTCATTGCAAACTGTCATTCAATTGTCGGGCATTTCAGCAACAGATACAGTTTTTGAAACATTTCATTAATAAAGCTTTAATTGATGACAACTAATTCAATGGAGAATAGTTTCAAACAATATACTGATAACTATAACATCTTGTCAACATTTCTTTATCCCAGATTCAAATTAAAAATGTTCAAAAATGAAAACACCTTTTCAGCTGCTAAAACAAGTATTGAGGACATAACCATTCAACTTATTAAAACCCATGAAAATATAAAAAACATCAAAGTTACTGAAAATGATCGGTCTGCAGCTTGTAACATTGAAAATATTGACTCAGAATATGAAAATAATGGTACAGTACTAAATGAATACAAAGATATAGTAGAAATGGGTTTTGACATTTGCTTCAAAGAACTTGTAGGATTTAGTTCTAAATAAATCGGTCAACCACAAACTTTAATTTCAAATGAAACTTTATTAAACAAAATTCAACTCTACTCAAATGAAGACCTTATTGACAAAGAAAGCAATCTTTTGATGTGGTGGAAATCACAGAAAACCAAAATGCGACTATTAGCAAAGCTTGCTTTAAAGTATTTAAGCTGCCCACCGTCTTCTGTGGAGAGTGAAAGACTTTTTAGTATTGGTGGAAATGTATATACTGTAAAGAGAAATAGCTTAACAGGACTTCATGGTGAAATGTTATTATTTCTGAACTATAATATGAGAAACTAAAAATATTTGATTTTGTATATATTATTATAATTAGTATAATTCTTTTAGGAGTATCTATGTTCTATTTTTTCATGAACTATAATTTATTAAGGAGTTTAAAAGCTTTGATACTCTGAGGAAGTCAGATGAAAAAAAAAATGTCATGAAAATTGTATAACTTTGTAGAATTAGAAAACTACGGGGAAAAAAAATTTGGAAAAAATAATTAAAACTCTCTTTAAGAGCTTTTGCTCAAAAATAAAAAAAGAATGCCTCCCTATGCCTTAATCAAAATTTCAAGGCATATTCTGTTGTGGATTTGAGGGTTGCGCAAATAAAAGAGTATTTTCAGCCGGGGTAACTGGTTAGTTTCGGCAGTTTTTCTTAAACATCTCTGAATCTTATTAACTTTTTACAGTTTTCTCTTGTGGTAATAACATTATAGGTCTTGGCTATAGGCCTCTATATTTATTTTTTTAATTTTTTTATTACAAATACTTATTTTAAATCGTCGAAAAGTGACCAATTTCAGCCCAGGTTTTTATCATGTTTGATCAATAATACCCCTGCTATGGGGTAACATTGGTCGCTTTTTGGAGTTTTAAAAAATCATCAGTCCTTAAACACTTAGAGAAACATGAAAAAAACATTTAAATGGACAAAAAATTTTGCAACTAGCTCCCTGTTATTGTGCAAAAGTCATTAAAAGTCATTTTCTAGTGGGTCATTATCGTCATCTGAGGATGATGACACTTGTTCAACTCTTGCCCTTTTCTTGTTATTCTTGGTGTTACTGTTATTCTTGGTGTTATTGTTATTCTTTGATGTGGTAGGAGTTGTGTTATTCACCAGATCTTGCGGTGTTACGCTTTGCCAGGTGTGATCTTTTTTCCTCTGGTGCGATTTGCTTTCCCATCCTGTCCACAATGTTTCACTAATAGACCTACTATATCTTCATTGAATACTTCCTTAACAGTACTACTGGTACCTCCTCCAATGTCTTTGTAAACCTGTGGAAAACGCTTCATGACCATTTCTTTATCGAAGGGAAATATTCCACTAGCCTTGAAGTCAGATCTCAAATTATCGCTTTTCAATTGACATTGCAGTAGAGCAAGAAGACCGAGGAACTGATTTTTTGGTATTGATTCTTTTATTCGCATTTCTATCTTTAGCGGACGGAAAACAGCAGCGTCCAGCGGTTGAAGCAAATGGGAAGCGTATATTCCGAGCTGTCGACTAGCCTTTCTCACGCTCATTCTTTCAGTTAAACATTCTTTCATAGCATTGGACAACGTTTCTTGACTGTATAAAGTTGCATATGCTCTTGAACCACGCTTTCGCTTATATTTCCTCGGCATTTTCACCGGCTAAGAATTCAAATGGTACAATAAATGTATCAGAAGTGTCAAAAAATGCCAAAATAAACTCAATGTAGTCTACGAAGTAACTGCTATAATCACAAAAACTGTTGATATACCAAAATTGTTGGTATAATAGTCGATGTATATTGTTGGTATCTCTAACAAAATTAAAACATGTTATCTTTGTTAAAATTTTAGGAATTTAAAAAAAATCAACTATTGATCAAAGTTACCCCGGCGACCAAAGTTACCCCGGTTGACGGTAACATTTTGAATACTTTTTTAACGGGCAAACTTTTTTAACGCCATTAGGCGTTAAAAAAGTTGTAATTATTTCGCGCATGCGCAGATTTCACATTTAATAAACTTTTTTAACGACTAACTTTTTTAACACAACACCAGTTTTGGCCTCCCAAGATGGCGGCGGAATCAACGAATGGTTACATGAAAATTAAGGAATTGATGATAATCAAGTTTTATTTCTTAATCTCAAATATTGATAAATATATAAGTTTCTTATAAAAATCTAGTTTTTTTTGTTAAACAGAAGATTTTTTTTATAAAAATAACGGAATATTACAATTTACATAAATTTTAAATATATGTTTTTTTTTTATTTAACAAAACATATTCTTACAATAGGTTGTTCTATATTAACTTTCTGTTTTTCGTTTTTTAGAATAGATATAATAAAATGAAAATTCTCAGTAAAACTAAGTAAAAATTTTAATTTGCTAAAATTTAGTTTGTTTATTAAAAGTGTAGAAAAAGTATTTGTTTGGTTGTGTAGAAATCTCAAATTTCAAATAGTCAGCATTTGTTATATAATTTATGTACCTTTTAGTTCTTAACTACCCAATGCTGTGTGCTAGAAGGTTAATAACACAACAGCATGGTGGGCAGCTGATTTTATTTTAAAGATAAAATATTTTTTAGGCATTACTTTATCAAATAGGCACTAAAAAATTATAAATGCTGCATGAACTATTAGCTGACTGCTGTGATTACACACAACTCAGAGGTTCCTTCTAGAGTTATTATATATATATATATATATATATATATATATATATATATATATATATATATATATATATATATATATATATATATATATATATATATATATAGTTATTTTAGCAGTTTATTTTAGCAGTTTGTTCTTTACCCAGGTGATAAAAAAGTATTTTTGCATAGGTTTCTAAAATAAGTTTAACCAGTGCAAATAAATAGTTATCAGTTATAGTCAAACATATGAGAAGTTTGTTCATTAAATATTTTTGAGTAATCAAGTGATCTCAAAACAGCACTAGAAATGGCATTTGAATTCATTTGGAAGGTGGCCATTTATTGAGGCAAGCAACCATTGGAAACTTCTTTCAGTTTCTTCGCATATGTTAGCAACATTTTTGGTTGGTTTAATTAGACCTCCTCTGTCTTTGAATTTTAAAAAACTGGTATGTTCAAAATGATAAGAAAGTACTAATGCATTCCAACATTTAATGCAGATGGTTTATTGTAAATTTATGTATCATACATTTTTTGATAAGATACATGTTGATAATGTTTGATAATATACAAAATATATGTTATCAAAAAACTCCCTTAATAATTCGTTTTGAATAACAAGTCAAAAACAATTGACTCAATCATTGAGAGCTGGAATATTACAAAGAATAATATATAAGTAAAAGAACATATTAAAAAATAATATTTTGTATTTATTATTTTTATTAAATACTATATCTATTAATTACATCTATGTATTAAATAATCCTAGAAGGAACCCCTAAGTTGTGTGTACTCACAGCACTCAGCTAATAGTTCATGCAGCATGTACATATTTGGTATCTTGCTACAAAAATTGAAAATATAAAATTTGTCAAAATTTGTAAGTAGACACCACTGCCGCTTACCATACAGTCATGTTATTAACCTTCTAGCACACTGCATTGGGTAACTAAGAACTAAAAGGTACATAGATTATGCATAAATATTATTTAATCGTAAGTTACACTTAAAAAGTATATCGAGTATTTTGTACCTTAGTATCTAAATAATTACTTTAATTGTCTGATTTTTTCAGAAATCATTTGATCTCTTTAAAATTTTTAAAACTTTATTTCATAGTCAAGTTTTTCTTTCAAAATTTAGTTTATTTTCTTTCATATTTCTGTAAAAAGCCTTAATAAATGTACATCGATCACCGCTAAAAACTCCGATCGCCGCCATCTTTGGAGGCCAATTTTGGCTTCAAATTTTTTTGAAAAAGACAATTGAATCCGCTATCCAGTTATATTTTGAGATCAGGGGTCACTACTATAAAACTCATTCCGATCGGAATTAAAAAAATCGTAAACCCGATGAATTTCATCGGATTCGACAAAATTGGCGTAAACCCGATAATCCCTAATTGCCTCTACTATAAACATTTTTTTTCGTATCGTAAAAACTTTCCGACGAAAATACTAGCGGATTCATAAAAAAAACAAAAAGACATTATCTAGTTAATCCATTGTTTTTTTTTTCATTTTGTTTTGTTTACATCACGGACAGTTGTGAAAACTTTCAGCTAAATGCCACAAGAAAAACAAATTTCAAAAAAGAATTGTAAGTAAACCCAATATCCTTATTTTAAATAAACATAGTTATTTCCAGAAAGTATATAAGCAAAGTGATTCCATGGGAAAGTTAGTTATCCTCTCATTATTAGACCATACCAAGTATACCAAAAAGTTTATAATGAACACATTTGAGTGTACCAAACATCGTATAGAAACAGCAAGAAAATGGCATGCATCTCATAAAGGGTTGGCATTTCCAGAGAAGAAAGTATTCGTCCGATCTAGTCTTGATCAAACAAAGTGTGAACATTTCTTAGACTTTATATTTACAAGCGGTATTTTGCATGATGTTGCTTATGGAATAACCAAATTAAAATACGACAGCGGTGAAGAACAAAAGATAGTGCATGCAATACTGACGACAAAATATAGCCACGCTATCATGTTCTATCGAAAAAGTTGTAGTGAAAACAATTATATACCATTATCTGATTCAAGTTTGTGGAAAGTATTGCATGCAATAAAACCGAAAAAAAGTCGAAAAAGCTTAGCTGGATTAGATGATGTTACTGCTTCAGGCATGAATGGTTTTCAAACATTACAAAAATTGGCACAAAGATTTAGTTCTAAATCTCTCGAAGCTGCCCTTGAAAAAGGAAAAAGGTATTTGAAAACAAGTTATCAAACCAATTGTAGTATCAATGACTCAAACATTTCTTCTCATAGCTCAAAACATGCCTTATCAGATCCATCTGAAAAAAATCTTCAATCCAACACAGAGATATCAGAAGTGGTATGTGCCGATTGCTATGATTTGTGCAAAGCTATCGAGATGATCAAAGAACTAACAATTCAAAATTCTGACGATGCTGATTCTATTTATGATTTGGAAATTGCAGTAAAGGATGTATTCAACTACATAAAACACCTGATGAGAGATTCTCAACAGAAAAAGGCAAAAATCGAAGCTTTTAAGCAATTAAACGATGAAACTGCTTTCTGGCTTATAGATTTTTGTCAAAAAATTCTTCCGGTTCGATACAGAGAGGGCCAAAGAGAGTATTTTGGCAAGAAAGGAATGAGTTTACATGTGGATATATTCTTCATAAAAATAGCAGGAAAGTTATTCAAACGTGTTTACTTTACTTCAATGTATAGGTGTGATCAGGGAATAGGTGATGTTGTTTCGTTAGCCACTGCAGTTTTAGACCAATTCAGAATTGATCAACCGCATATCAAGAAAATGTTTACCAAATCTGATAATGCCGGCTGCTATCAGGGAAATCTTTCAGCTGAAGCAATCTACAATGTATGCAAAGAGAGAGAGATATAAAGTTGCTGAGATATGATTATAATGAACCCTGTTGTGGAAAAGATCAATGTGACAGGGAGAGTGCAGTTGTAAAGACAATTTTAAGGAGTTACGTTGACTCTGGTAATAATCTTTTGACTGCTGAAGATATACACAAGGCTATGCATTATAGTTTTGGCGCTAAAGATGCAAAAGTAGCAGTTGCTCAAATTAGCAATGATAAAACTGTAGTTACTGGACCAAAGATTAAGAACATTAGCAACTATCACTCATTTGAGTTTGGTGAGAAAAGTATGAAGATGTGGCGTTATTTCAATATCGGTGAGGGAATTGAACAAGAGTATGGAAATCTTAAAATTCAACCCTCGATTAAGCTGTTGTTGCCATATAGCAAAACAGATAATTCAATTAAGCGTAACAAGTCACTTAAGGAAAAACAGAAAAGAAGTGACAGGCAATTATATTCATTAAGATTTTGCACTGAAATGAATTGTACTTTATCATTTGAAAGCGATGCTGAGTTAGAAGAACACATGCTATCCGGTCTTCATACAGTTCCGAAATCATTAACATCATTGGATAAAGTTCGCAACTCGTTTGTTCATAAGATGAAAATTACTTCACAACTAAATATGCCAATTTCTTCATCCTCTAACAGTGCTTCCGTAAAAGACAAACCACATTGCATGAACATTTTTCTATTGCAAGGTTGGGCATTACCAGTTAGAAGTTCTTTTAGATTTTCAAATCAGCAGAAAGAACTGTTGTATAAATACTTTATTCGTGGAGAAGAATCAGGTAATAAAATGAGCCCTGAGCAGGTTCACATGCAGCTGAGGAGAGAACTTCCGCCTGATCAATATGTAACTAGCCAACAGATAAGATCTTTATTTTCAAGGTAGGCATTGTTGCTATCAAAACTTTTGCAAATTAGATTATGTTTCTGACTGTTAAATAGTTCTTTTACAAATATGAAATTAAAATTTAGGTGAAAGTTATAATTTTGTGTGTTTGTTTACATATGTTTAAAAATATGTACAATTGATATTGTTATAGATTTAGTAACCTGAAAAGAAAAGGTAAGCTGGTAGAACCGACAACAGAAAATAATGAAAATAGTCAGGTTAACGATAACAAAGAAGTTTATGGCGAAAATGATGACTTTAATCTGGCAGGAGACAATGAAGATGATAATAAATATGAGGAAGACATCGCCAATCTTGCAAAAGAAATTTGTCTTGTATGGAAAGTGAATGATTGGGTTGCTGTTGCATATGAAAAACAATGGAATATTGGATATATTGTGGAGGTAATATTATTCAAAGTATATATTAGTTTCAAGTTTTTATTTTGTTTTACAAAACAGTGCTCTAAAATAAAAGGAATATAAATAAAATGTAAAAATAATTTCAGAATGACATTATATAAGACTTTACAAGTTTTATTGAATGTAAGCAAAATTAAACAAATCATAAACTCTTTATTATATTATTTTAAATGTTGCGCTAATACTTTTAGGTATCTATAACTGGGATCAGAGTTAATTGTATGATTAACGGGCAAGAGAAGAATACTTTTCGCTGGCCAGTTACTACCGAGGAGATAAATAACCAAACTGATAAAATTATCTGTTTAGTAAATGCTCCTTTTCTAATCAGTGGTTGTGGCGATTATTCATTATCCGAAGAAGACTATAATACAGTCATATCATTATTCTTAGAGAAACTTACTGCAGCAGAGTAGAAATTATGCGTGATGTGGTGGATAATGTGTGTAAATGACTCTATTAATAAATGAAAAACTAATTTTTAAATGGAAAAACATTTAAATGTTTGATTTATGTTTTATTTAATTAGCAATATAGTTATCTTGATGTTAGATTTTTGTTCAGTTTTTAATTCATGTTATATCATGCGTGTGACAAAATCACGCGACCTTTTTGTATTGACAGTTGGATATGTTTACATTTTTACAAAACTAAGCGCCTCTGCCGTAATGGTTCATTTTGTAAGTATACTAAAACATTTTTTTCCAATTTCAAGCCTTAATATATTAATAGGCCTTAGGTATCACATAACTTTCTTTGCATTTTTAGACTCAATACCTTTGATAATTTCAAATCCTAAAAGAAAAATTGTGTGCAACACTTCGCCGCTAGAATTAACTCCGATTAAAAGTTGACAAAACTGATTGATTTTGTACTTTTGAACTATGATAATTAGCCAACCGCACAGTGTCACGCAACTTTTTTACATTTTTTGGAGAGAGCTTTTGGGTTACGTCTGATATTAACTACAAAAGCTATGTGCAACTTTTTGCCTTGCCAAAAAAATGGGTTCAAAGGTGGCAAAAACTAAATTTCTAAAAATTTTTAAAAAAATCTCAAAAATTTAAGCCCAGATTCCGAGTGAACGAAACATTTTTGAAAATTTTTTTTTTCCCCAACAGGTTTTTTCTATATTCTGATCAATATATAAAAAATTCAAGCAATTTGGAGGAGGTCACTTCCACCCTTTCAGGAATTTGCCTGATTCTTAGAAAAAACGGCTCTTATATAGTACAATTATAGTAATTAGGCACATAAAAACACTTCAATACTACAACCACCCATAATTATTGGATTGCAGGCCCTTTCAGACGCCAAATTACAACAAAATGGTTTTAGCGTAAATTTCTTCCGATCACATTTTTTGAAATTTCGGCAATAGTTTTACTAATTTTCATTCCCATTTTAAAAAGTCGAAATTATCCACTGCGGAGTGGAGTTAGGGGGATTTTTTAAAGCAGCCTCTGAATCTGAGGTTTAAAACTTATAACTAAATAATTGGTCAAAACCATTTAAATAACAAACAAGTGAAGTCATGTATGCCTATCCTTCCATATATATTTCTTTCGAATCAACACTTTATACCTAGTTTAACACACTAAAACATCAAGTATGGGAATTTCTTTAATGAAAAAAGAAAAGTTTCTGATTTTATTTTTCCTGAAAAAAAATCAATGATGAGGTTCATTCAACAAATATAGTTATTTTAATGTAACGCAGTTGTATGTCATTATCTCTTCATTTGTCATGTATTTAATGATTGTGGCTGATAATGGACCAAAAACGGAGAGCGTAAACAATGCTTATAACACGTTCGCTGCCGGGCTATTTTAAACTATGCGATATTGCTTTGCTGAGCCATAATGTCTACAATCATTAATTTTTGCCGAGGCTGTTTCACGTGGTTTCATTCTCATTGCCAAGGCTAGATATCAACATTTCAATAAAAAAAATATTTTTAATCTGAAATAATTCTATAGTATTTTTTCTTCTGAATATAACTGACAAAAAAAGAGTATTACGAGTATACTCGTAGTTTGGTAAAGAAATTTTTTTCTTTAGTGCCGAAGTACTCGTAACACTGCAATGAGTATAACTCATTGCGGTGACTACATCTTTTCAAGATGTAATTGAGAACTTGAAAGTTGTAATTAAGAAACGTAAGATGTAATTAAGAAACACAACATGTAATTAAGAAATTTTAAAATGTAACTGAGAAACCCAACATGTAAATAAGAAATCGCAATATGTAATTTGAAACATATATTATAAGCTTTTCTCAATTACAACTTTCATCTTCTCAGTTAAATCTTACGTTTCTTAATTACAACTTTCGTCTTCTAAATTACATCTTTCGTTTCTTAATTACATCTTTCATGTTCTAAATTACATATTGCGACTTTTAAATTACATTTTGTATTTCTCAATTACATCTTACGTTTCTTAATTACAACTTTCAAGTTCTCACTTACATCTTGAAAAAGTGTAGTAATGTAGCTTATTTTATGCATTATTATTATAAATAGTGTTTCAATTTTTTTGCACATGCACATTTACAGTTATCATGAGTAAAAAAGGTAATTTATATTTTGGTTTCTTAATTCTAAATTGTTGTGTTTTTTAGAATAGAAGCTAAAACATATTTGATATCTACATTATACTGTATGTTATTAAAAATGTGAAAAAAATTTAAAGTACACAATAAGATGTTTTTTAATACATTAAAAAACATTTTAGTGTGCACTTTGAATTTTTTACACAGTGTACTAATTAATGTGTTTTATAGTAGACGATAGTTCATCTGACTTTTTTTTCCCGTGAACTTTGGGAAGTCAGACGAAAACTTTGGTTATTTAAAAAAATGAATAACAGCGAAATATAATTACGTTTTGCGGGTTTAAGGAAGGGGGTAATATGCCATTGCTGAGAGCTTTTAAAGCTTCTTTTTCGTAATCCTTCAAAAGTTTAATAAGAAATAAATCACAAACTTTTTTAAAAGCATACTTTAAATTATCTTTTTCTTTTGTTATACTGCTGCTGAATAGCACTGATAATTTAACTAACTAAATTTTGGCGTAATGTAAGATAAACCCCCCGAAACTTTACGATATTTCATTAAGATCAGAGAAAAGCCGCAGGAACATATTTGTTCCGGTAGATGAAAAATTGCATTAGCGCAAAAACCAAAGTTTTCTCGTCTGACTTCCCAAAGTTCACGGGAAAAAATAGTCAGACGAATTATCGTCTAGTTTTATAGATGTTTTATTTTATGATTTGCCAACTACGAGTATTCTCGTAGTTGGCAAATAAATGACGCCAACTTACTACGAGTATACTCGTAGTTGGCAGCGAAAGTGTTAAAATGTCAACTGGACATTTTAAGTATTTATCACTTTTTGAACAATATTGTTATTTACTTAAACAGCATTTGTTCCTTTACTGCTTTGCCATTTGAAAGATAATTGTAAAGTAAGTGAAGAGCTTCATCACAATTCGGACATTAATCACCATTTTATTTTCTCTCTGAAGGTTATTTAGATTGCTATGGAAACAGCAGGAATTAAATGACCCAATTTATACGAAATCAATCAAAATGATTGGGCTTGAAAAAAACCTTGATTTGAAAACAACTGAAAATTTCTAGAAACAAAACATTAGCTGATTATCTTCAGTAAAAGTCATTTTTTTTTACAAAAAAAAAAAAAAAAAAAAAAAAATTTAAAACTGTTGTCCTCCTTCGAGAGAAAAAAAATGTCCACCGTTCGAAGCTTTTAAAAAATTCGTAAAGATTTTGTTTTTCGATTTTCTGAATTCCAATTTTTTTTTTTCATTGAAATTAAAAAAAACTTTCCGTTCTAAAATATGATCGAATCTCATCTTAAAAACTCGAATATTTTTTTTCATAACAGTTACCATTGACGACAACAAAAAAACAATCTATTTCTTAAAATATATCCATTATTATAATATTAATACATAAAATTACACTGTATTATTACAATTCCGTGATTTTTTGAAGTTTATTAAAACATCAAATTATAATATTATTACAGTTTTTGAAGTAAAAAACTTTCAGTTTTAATATACAACAAATATTCGCAACAAAAACTCCAAATGAAAATGAAATTCTTTCCGTTTTTTTTTCCACCTTTCATGTTTTAAAAGAAAATTGTTTTTTTCATTCTAAAATTACTTTATATTTCATTTCATAAATAATTCTCAGATTATTTATACATTTTACATGTTTATTTAACAAATTAAAAATATTTAAACAGTCAAAAGTAATTCTTATCACTTCAACTTTTTCAACTCTTCGATGTTAAAAAAACTTTCTTGTATTACATATACTTTTTACATATTTACATTTGTATTTATTTTTTATTTAACATATTAAACATTTTTCGTGTTTCTTACCTTCAACTCTTCGATGTTATCAAAATATTCTCCACGGTACCTGATCTCCAACTCCTTGAATTTCAAATCACGAAGCAATTCACAAATGTCGTCGATGAAGTTCGTGTCTTTGTGAAGGTAAAGTTCTAATTCTTCAGCGAGTCGAATCCATGGAAGGACAAAACGTTCAAACTCGTTAATTGATACGAAAGTATCACCATTGATGCTAATTATTATCAACCGCTCAATCTTATGCTTCGGTGTCCATCCATCGATCTTCACTGGATGATATAACCAGACACCACGAACGTTGGTCGAACATAAAGTGACAAGTTTTTTCTCATCTTCAGATAAAATGTTTTTACCAACACCTAATACATCCAACTTGCATCCTGCGGCAGAAAATTTCTCCATGAAATATTTAAAATGTAAAACTTCATGAGCAGTTGTTCTATAGTTTATAACAATCCTCCACTTTTGTTCATCGATTGATTTTTTCAAGTCCTCGGTAATTGACGCCTGCGCTTCAAAGAAGCACTTGATGAATATCACATGAGTGTCACCTGAAGAAGAAGAAGAATAACAACATATTAATATTATTATTAATGTTTATTTGCAACAACAATTACTCAAGACAATCAACTTTAAACATTTTGAAAACACGATATCGTGTTTAATAAAAGTAAAACGGATATGATTTTGTATATCGAACAGATTAAAACAATCCGAAAGATCACAAATCAATTCCAAAAATACTTTTTATTTCATAAATATTTACTAAACAAATAAGTAAGTTACGAATTAAAGAACTAAAATATTTTATGAAACTTGTCGTACGCCGTTTTCAAACTTTGGTCGCGTTACAACCAATAGAAATACGAATAACAAATAAGCCAATCAGATGCTTACTCAAAAGCATTGAAAGAGCGCGCAAATTGATTTTAAAATCGCGTGAGATTTTTGATGCAAAATGATTTACTTTTGAAATAAGATAAAAACATTTCGCTTTCTATTTCTTTGCTTTAGCAACGAAAAATATTAAAAACTAAACGAAAGCACGTCAATTAGAAGCGGTAAAAGTCGATTAAAATGGTCAAAACGGTTAGAAAATACATTTTTAAAATTTTCAAACGAAAAGTATCGCATAAGAATTTCATGGTCATCTACTTTTAAACTTTCAAACTAGTTTTGAAGAGAAAAAATATCAAATAATCTTTTTAACAAAACCAAAAAAAAACAATTTTACAACTTTAATCAAAGAAATACTACGTCATTGTTTTAGCTGAACTTTTTATCGCTTTTTACCTAAAATCTCAACTTAAACAAATATATTATTATAATAAATTATTCTGCTCAAAATTAATTCTAACATTATACATAAGAACAAAATTATGAACACTTACTTTTTTCACACCGCTCGTTCAGAAATAATTGTTTACAAGAAAATAAAGTTAGCGATTTTCATCCAAGAAACAACTCAACTCCTGCGGCGATGCTCTCGTTTGAAAAACGTTCGTTCGCTCATAATGGTTTTTGAAAATCCACCAGAGTGTGAAAGTTTCAGTTGTAATTGAAAATTCGAATCAACGTTCGAATTTTCTAATACAACTTAAAACCTCATTTTGGTTTAATTTTGTGGAAGCGTTTAAAGTTCTGTTAAAATGCAGTTAGAAATCGTTCTCTTCACTCTAATTGTCATGATTAGGGTTTCTCAAACGGGATCCCGGAAGTAAAAAACCATCCCGTTTTCCCGGAATTTCAATGAAATTTCCCGGGAATACCGGTAATTTTTTTAAAACATTTTAAACATTTATAAAGATTTTAAAAATATTATTACTCAAAATTTGAGTACTAATTACTTCCTTTTCCCTTTTGTAAATTTCTGTAAAAATTAGGAAGATATATTATAAAGGGCAATTAAATCACCAATATTTTGCAGTTTTGGTTTGTGTCTAAGATAGATAAAATATTATTATTGAATTTGATTTATGAATAGATTTGATTTACTTATTTAAATTTTGTATGTTGTAACTTACAGCATATAAAGCTTAAATAAACAAACCAAATCCATTTATAAATCAAATTCAATAATAATATTTTATCTATTTTAGACACAAACTAAAACTGCAAAATATTGGTGACTTATCTAATAAATAATCACAATTGCAAGAAATTACAATGAATAAAGGGGAGTCCCTGATATGTTAAATATAAAATAACTACGGACAAGTTACAAATACTTGTACGTGCAAAAAAAGTAATTAGTCACGCATAAAAGTTGGTAGTTAGAAAGTAAAGTAATTAGTTACGTTAAGAAAGAAGTTTGTATGTAAAAAGTGAAATAAGTGAAAATCCAAGTAAGTGAAGTTTAAAATATATGTTTAGTAATTACAACTAATTTAAAATAATTTATCTAAAGTCAGCACACTAATTCGGGATTTTTATTGTAAGTAATATAGTTTTATATTTTAGTATATTTTTATCTATTTAATTAATAGGATAATAAATATACCGCATCATGCCAAGTGGATCTAAGGCAAGGCAAAATTTTACCAAAGAAAAAAACACAGAATCTGCCACTTGTAATATATGTAAAACAACAATGTGTAAAGGATCTTCTTTGTTATTTAAAAAATCTTCACATAGAAGCATAGCCGCCGAGAGGGGGGAGGGGGGGGGGTGGACGGGGAAGATTCCCGGGGCCCCGCGTGTGCACAATCAATTTTTTAAAGTAATTTTTAAAATATTTAGATAGTTTTGACTTTTAAAAGATTTAATTAACTTTTATTTTTCATTTTCAATGACCAGAGCACGCTCCTTTTGGTCCTGGGTATGTAATTGATCGTAATGAGGGCCCCTTAAGAGAACTTCTCCGGGGCCCGAAATTTCTTTCCGCTGCTATGCATGGAAATCAAAATTGAAGAAACGAAAAAAAGACCAAACGAAGAAACAAATTTTGAAGTTAGAAATGCTCAACCTAAAATTACGTCATTTATAAAAAAGGAATCTATAGAAGAAGTTGTTTCAAAATTTGCGGCTGTAGATGGCTTTTCACGGTGCATAGGAATATACTCTAAGACCTTGCAACACATCCCCAGAAATTTTATTTTTGATTATCATTAGAAAACGTTTCCTCATTCAAAAAATGTAAACGACAACATTTTTTAGTGGGGGCCTGGGGAGAAAACACATATTTTAGGGCAGTGCCCAGGAATTTTGTTGTTCAAGATAGGTAACTAAGAAGCATGTGGCGTACTCAAATTCTTAGTATGTTGATACTGGTAGCAAATGAGGATGACTTGCAAAAAATTAGGGTAATTTGAGCTAAACCAACCCCGCCCCGATCCCTAACTGCCCCCTTCCTAGAACTACGTCTCCTGTAATCGTAAAAATTTTTTTTTTTTGTTCTATCATAAACTAGATCAAAATTCATCGACAGATTTCAAACTTCATCAAAAAATCTCCTTACTTCATTATGCGGCCGTTTTATGAAGGTAATTATAATTATATTGATGTTTAATTTACTTCATTTAAAATTTAGTTTCGCTGTTTTAGTTATTATAGTTGCTATACATGTGCTATAAAATTTAGACCTGAATACCAGAGTTATTAGAGGGAAAAAGTTCTGGGGATGTTATGCAAGGTCTTAGGGTATGTTCCTATGCACCGTGTGCTGCTACAAAATGCTCAAGAAATATCAATAGACCTTTATGTCATTATTAGAATAGACTTTAATGCCATTCACAAAAAACTGCGTTAACAAGCCGAAAGGTGCTTTTCTCATAAAAATGGAAAAATCCTCTTCAAATAGTTAACTAAGAATTATTCAAATAAATGAGTTTAAAAGTAATTTTCAAAACTGTCATTAAACGTAGACAAAATTTAATATTTTATTTCTCAATCCTACTAGTTGAAAATTGAAAATTTATACTCCTGTTGCTTTATTTGCATTATTTTATCATCAAATATAAGACATCCTAAACATTTTCTATATATTGAATGTTTAGACTTTAAAACAGGAATGGTCACGGTGCTGCTACTAGGTGCTTTGGAGTTTAAGGATGGGTTTAAGGATATACATGCATATCTACATTATGAACACGCGTTGCTTAGTCTTCTATCAGCTGTTAATAGTAATGTGAGGAAGCTAATTCTAGTAAAACAAGATGCCGTTTAAAGCAATACCACCCAAAGACATTAATTAATATTTTACAATAACGAATAAAAAATGAAAAGACGCCAACGCCCAAAAACATTAGAACCGATATAAAAAGGTGGAGTGAGAAATATAAAAAGATTAGAAGAGATTAGAAGAAAAGAGATTAGAAGAAAAAGATTAGAAAAAGAGTCTGAGGGTCGAAAAGGATCGGAGAAGGTGAACGGGGTTCGATGGGTGAACGGGGAGATACAAAACAGAAGTGTAAGTTAAAGTTAGAGTTAGTTGGAGTCAGTCAGTGAATGCTGAATAAAAAAAAGAAATACGAAAGGAGTTTTGATTGATTTTATAAAAGGAGTTTAAAAGATATAGTATTTATAATTTTAAGTGGAGAAGTTTTTTATTAAAGATTACGGAACATTAAAAGAAAAGAACTATTATTATTAGAGATTTAAAGGAGAAATATTACGCGTAAAGAAAAATACGCGCGTATTTTAATACAATTCAGAGTGCTACCATTACACAGAACCAAGAGGCATCCCCACTCACCTTTAACCCAAACCTCCTAACCTCTATCAAAACACCCAAAACCCCATCCCTATTCCCCTAAATATATTGTCAGAAGAGTTAGAGTAACACAACAAAACCCCGCCTCACAGTAATTGTAAATATAGTAAATAAACGGACAAATAGGATAGGTCAGGCATAAAGAATGTTTTGAACATAAATTCGATGAAGACAAATGAATTTTTCTTTCAATTAGAATTTGTAGAGCGAATAATATCCAGTATGATAAAAATAAATGTATTTTTAATTTGTTGTTAGGGACGACTAACAAATCTCACTCGCTGACAGAAATTGGTGTCATAAAAACTGAAACACTTTAAAGTTTTGAAAATAAACACTTTAAGTATAATATTTAGTTCGATTATAATATAGATATTAATAAATTTATATCAAGTTGGTCTGCGACTATACAGAAATTATCAACACTAGAAATTTCTTAAAATATAGCCTGCAGGGTGGTTCCACAATTATTTAGTGAGTCAGAGAGACCACTACCTGTAACTTTAGTGATTGCTAAAAAAATAGCAACGGCTTATCAATAACTTTATTACTTTTACTTATCTTCCAACATTCTTTTTTAAGATCTAAAAAAAAAATAATTTTTTTTTGTTCAATAAAAAAATTCGCAAAAATCTACTAAATAGTAAAAATTTCCTTTCCCAAAATTTAATATTGTTTATTGGCAAAACTAATATTTTCTGGCTGTTTCTTAAGTATAAGTTTAAGCATAAATTAAAGAATAATTGAGCTCTAATTATTTTAACTACTGTTCCAAATACCAATATCTTTAATAGTGATATTTGAAAACACTTTTAAATTCTTATTGGCTGTATTTATTTTTTTACTGCGTACTCATTTAATTATTTGTCTTATAATAGATTTAAAAAATCTAAAAATTCGACAATAAACTTAATCTGCAACCTGATAAAAAGAAAACAGAATTTGCTGACAAAAAGAATGAGATGGAAAGCAATTTTCTATAACAACAAACATTTAAAGAATAAACAAAACAATAGATCTGAAACAATAGATCTGAAACAATTACAAAAACAAGAGTTATAGAAACTTAGGTTCGTCAGTGAAGATTCTATTCTAAAAACAGGATTGGTCACGGTGCGGCTACAAAAAGCTAAAGAAATATCAATAAACCTTTTCAACTCTGTACAACATCATTGAATATTTTTCCTTAAAAACTAACATCGAATAACAACCTGTTCAACTAAACTGTATTAAAAAGTTACCAAATATTCTTTTTGAAATTTACAAAAAAAAAAAAGGCATTCTATTTTTCCTTTCACCCATCATGTGTAAAATATAAAAAAAGATTTCTTGAAGGAACTCTCAAACAAAACTGAAACATTTAAACTGTTATATTTAAAACCTTTTTTGAACTCTTGTTATGTTTTCAGGGGAAGAAACTTTACGATAAATACAGCCCAGTTTGAGTTCAGATTCGAAGCGTCGGTTTTAAAGGGAACAATTCAGTTCAACAAGTCGACAGAATAGAACTGTTAGGCTCGAAACAAACCCCATTTGAAATGAAAAACAAGTTGAAAACAGATTTTATTTTTTGTTAGCGAAAACTGAAATACGTGACCTCAAAAAACTAATCAATATTGAGCTAAATAACGATAAAAACATAGTTGTTACTTAGCTACTTAGCTCAACTGGATGTGCTTTCCTCAAAAGCATTTATGTAAAATATTGTATTACACCCTGTTATATAAAAAACAGTGTTTATAAATCGAAAGAGCAGGGATGACAGCGATTAGTTTACTTTAAGTGGTAAAGTTTTTTTTTATTGTAAGAAATTGTTTAAAAGAGAAAAAACAACAAGAGACTTCGCAGAGAAGAAAACAAAGAGCTAAAACCCTATTCTATCAATCTATTTTAACCTAATATCCTTTTTTCAAGTGGTGCTTTCTGTTAGCAATATTCGAAATCAAACATATTTTGCAACTGAAACTTTATAAACTTAAAACCAAGATGAATGCAGCGATTAAACGTCAAAAACTGATGTTGAACTTAAAGCGTTTCTAAGGCTCTAATAGCTCTGAGTGATTGCTTTTAGCTGCAATTTGACTAACGCAATTTTTTTTTTATAAATTTAAGAAGTCAGTGGCAGCAGGTGCTGATGAGTTTAAGGATGGATATGTTATGAACATGAGTTGCTTAGTTTTCTATTAGCTGTTAACATTAGATACCCATATTCTTAGAGCAACAGTTTACATTTAGCATTTGTTTTCGTTTCTATTTTCGTTCAACCAAGCAAAATGAACTTAAAAGAGCTGAGGATAATCGGAATCTTATTGCTGCAGTCATTTTAGAGATACTAATGAACAGGTTATTAATTCCATAAAT
Source organism: Hydra viridissima (assembly GCF_058129835.1). Lineage (NCBI taxonomy): Eukaryota > Metazoa > Cnidaria > Hydrozoa > Anthoathecata > Hydridae > Hydra > Hydra viridissima. The sequence continues at coordinate 39,226,565 of NW_028324300.1, forward strand.
TTGCTTTGTTCACTTTGATCATAATTTGACATCACTTTGATATAATCAATTCGAAATTAAAATATTTTAATAAATCGCGAGGTTAGAATTATTTTGTTTTATCTCCCATTTTAAACGTTGGGAGAAAATGAGTTGCTAATTTTAGTTAGAAATGATCACTTTTAAAATACACTTATTTTTTAAACTTTTTTCTAAATAATTTAAGTATAGATTATTTTAAGCATTAGTTATAATTTCGTTAAAAGTTAAAGCTAAAATTTTAAATAAATTTTACTTTCAAAAAAAAAAAAAAAAACTTTCTCCCAACATTTAAACTTGGAGATACAACAAAATAATTCTAACCTCGCGATATGTAACCATTTGTTGCATATAATGTTTGAAATCAGTTTGTTGCATGTTTGTAAAGAATTTTTTCCTTAAGGTTTTTAATGAACTTGTATCATAAAGTTTATAATGACATTAAAGAATAGAATTTGTAAAGAATTAGTCGTTTTTTAACGTTTGTTTTGATCTTTTGTTTCGTTTTATCATATTCATTTTATTTTATTATTATATATTGTTTTATCATATTCATTTTATTTTATTATTATATATTGTAATATTTCGTTTTATTATATTATCACATATATTGTTTACGTATATTATTTATATTATTATATATATTATATCGTGTTGTTTCGTTTACGTTTTATTGATTGGTATTACGAAGCGTTTTGGATAATTTTTGATAAAAGCTACTCGCTTTCAGAGTATTTTCTTATAATTTGCTATCTATTTGCTTACTTTCCAAATTATAGCATCTTACTTTAATTCAACGAGAGGTAAATTAAGATTTTCAAAATTTTTCAAGCACATGCACGGCGTCTTCTCCATTCTTAATTAAGTGTTGATGAATAGGAAATAGGTGGCCCACAGCTTTATGTCTTACGGGAAGACGGAATGTTTCAGTTTAATGAAGAACAGGGTTAGAAGGGTGCAATTTTTGATTTAGAGGGGCTGCTATGTTTTTCTCTTTTCTTAATTTTATGTGGTTTTCCAAAATTAAGTCGCTAAATAAATGGAAGGATTTGTTTTTAAAGAAATAGATATTTCTCACTTTAGTTTCTTATTTTTTTCCCTCTTCTTATATGTTAAAGGGAGACATTTCCGTAAAACTCTACAGGTGAGGAGGTGGGTGGGGGAGGGGTATTTTTAGAGAGAGAGAGAAGTTGTTTTGACTAAAGTGTTTCGATTAAACTTGAATAAGAAGTTATAAGGGTGTATTGCCATCTAGAGTTGATCTACTGATAAGGCCGAACGAAGGCGATTTCCGAAGTCAAGTAAAGTAAAACAAAAGTGTATTTGATTCTATTTCTCACACGAGAAATACTTCAATTAATGTTTACAGTTTCAAACTTATTAGAAAAATGAAATTTTTTCAATATAATCATTTTTCTATGGTCTAATGCATATTGCTAACCTATCGATACAAAACAAATTCATAAATAATAACTATTTTCTAGCAATTTAACAAAATAATGAAACTGACACTGAAAAGAAAAACTCACAAAATAGAAACTATGTTAAAATTAAAGTTTACTACAAAACGACGCTGACAAATAAAACTGACGAAATGATCCATCTAACTAAATAACGAACGCAACTGAAAATAACATCGTTTACACTACAATTAGTAAAATACTAAATCTTTATCAATTACTGAGTAGTCGAATTCATCAATTATTCTAAATTTGTGGCAAGTGAACGAATCGAAGAAATTTTCTCGAAAATAAAGCAATCACATCAATTATCAATGGGTTGACCATGTAAAAATTTCCATAAACAAATTTAAATAATTCTTACCATGAAATGGGTAAATAGGTTCTCTAAGGAAGGCTAAAAAAAAAGGGCAGTATATAAAATTTTATCTAAGAAAAAACTTCTTGTTTAATGAAAAAAGAAGGAGTCGGAGGAGAAACAAATTTAAACAATTTATCCTATGCCCAGCAAAAATTCAAAAAGTGAAACTTATGTTTTGGCTTAATCAATAAATACTCATTCCGAAGTGACAAGGAACCCAAATTTTTTTCCATATTTCAATTGTTATTGTCTTTTAATAATGTTGAAAAGTCAGATTTGGTGTTTTTGTTACGGTCAAAAACGATAATACTTTAAAACGCTACCTGCCTCTGAAAAGCTTATAGATGTCTTTTTTCACATTAAGATATTTTTAATTTATTTTCTTTTCTTTTTTTAAATAGATTTTAGAATTTAGAAGCAAAAAACAGACACTTTTCAGTAAACAAAAAATTAAAAGCTTTTAGAAGATATTCATATTTCTTGACATACTAGTCAAAAAAAAAAACATAATATATATCCACACAAAAAAAACTCAGCTATATATAATTCTGTATGTATGTATGTATGTATGTATGTATGTATGTATGTATGTATGTATGTATGTATGTATGTATGTATGTATGTATACACACTAACATACATATATGCATGGTGGTGCAAAAGTTTCTAAACTCTGGTGTCTTGAAATAAAAACTCAGAAAAAATTTTTGCCATTATTTGCAAAGCCAAAAATCTACAACAAAAACTTTCACACAAGTTTTGTAGTTCTCCCATTCTGGAAATTAGCTGATCCTTTATTCAAACTCTTGGTTCTTTAAATACTTTATACTTTAAATAAGACAAGCAAGTTTCCAGGGGATTTAGGTTTGGGATTTAGGTTTGGAGAGTTTCCTGGCCAATTTGTTGAAACCTTTATGAGGTTCTCTTAAATCAATGCCATTGCATTATTTGATATGGTAATTTGCTTCATCTTTCATTTAAAATGCATTTTTATTATTCATAGCTTCTTTATAAGCTGGTAAAATACGTTTAACATATAAATCACCATTTGCAGAGACATTTTCATTAATAAAATGAAGCTGAGTTTTTTTTTGTGTAGAAACTTTAGTGCCACCCTTATATATACAGTACTGTGCAAAAGATAGTAGCACCTAAGAGTTTTTTTAAAAAATGTACACTTAAATAAATATAAGTAAATAATATTGATTTTATCTTAAACAATATCTTGGTTTAATTTTTATTAAATTAAACTAAGATATTGTTTAAAATAAAGCTATATTTATTTATTTTAGTAATAATTATAGTAATAAAACAATTTTTTTATTAATTTTTTTTAGATGGTTTCAACTTATATCATTTTTCACCCACTTATAATGTTTGCTCATTTATTGCAGACAAGGATCAACACTTGAAATTGATTACATCAACCACTGTACTATTTATTTATTTTGTTTAAATTTATTATTATTAAATATTTTTTAATAATTAAGAATGTGGAGAAGAATTTTTAGTTACTGTTTAGTTCTCGTGTTAATTACAGATTTTTTAATCTAAAAAAATTTTTTTTTTTCAAAAGTTTTGTTTTATAATAAAATTATATTGTGCTATAGTGAAGTTAAAATAGCCAAACGTGTGAATTGTTCGCGAGCGTCAGCTTAAAAAATAGTTAAGAAAACATAATGAAACTGGTGATGTAGTGGATAAAAACAGGTCCGGTCATCCAAAGAAGGTAAGCTAACGCGATGAACAGTTTTTAAAAATAACACCGCTACAAAATCGCAAGAAATAAGCGCAGAACTCATTTAAGATTTTAAAAGAGCAAGTGGAAATTTAGTACATGCATCTACTGTGCGATGATCTTTATTAAAATCTGAATTAAAAGGCTGTGTAGCAATTAAAAAACTTTTACTACGCAAAGGTAATGAAGAAAAAAGATTAAAGTTCGCCAGAGAGCACAAAGAACGGCAGAAAAATCAATGGGACAAGGTATTGTTTACAGACGAATCTAAATTACAAATATTTGGGACAAATAGACGTCAGTATGTTAGGTGAAGAAAGGGAGAGGCATTGAAGGAGCCATGTCTAGCATCAAAAATTAAATATGGTGGAGGGAGTACTCAAGTTTGGAGGTGTATTTCAATAAAAGAGGTAGGGGATATTGTTAGAAAAACGGAAAAGCTTACAGGTGAAAAAGACAAAAATATTTTACACAACCATAATGTGCCTTCTGGACGACAACTGATCAGGGATTATTTTATCCTACAACAGGATAACGATCCCAAACATACTTGCAAATTAGTTAAAAATTATTTGCCAAATCTGCAAGAGGAGGGAGTGCTTCAAACCATGCTTTGGCCTCCTCTGAGCTCTGATTTGAACATAATCGAACATGTGTGGGACTACTTAGACAGAAGGAAGATGGAAATATTGCCAACAAATGTAAATGAGCTTTGGAATGTTCTTAAAGAAGAATGGTACAATATCTGTATCACATTTATTGAAAATCTATATAAAAGTATAAATAAAAGGCTCCGAGATGTTATTGTAAAATCTGGAAAAAAGAGCAGAAAAACCATAAAAGTAATTAATGAAAACAAAAAATTGCATAAGAAAATATATAATCTAAAAGAATAAAATGAGAGGAGAACTAAGTGACTGATAAAAATTAATTATGTTAAGCCCTAAAACTATATGTTAATAAAAACGAAAAAAGGCATTCAACTGAAAAACGCGTTTTAAATATTTAATAATGATCTGCATAAGTTTAGTCTCTTATCTATTTGAAATATTAAATCTTTTGGTGGCTATCATTTTTTTGTTGCTTTTTTTCAGTTAACTGATATTATTATTTTAACAGAGACAGTCACCGTATTTAAAAGGTATTCTTTAACTTACCAATATAAAAAATTAAATTACTTGAGTCATCTGGAAAAGATAAAAACTTTCAATATAAATTACAAATCAAATGAAGTTTTCAATAATAAAATGAATCAAAAATTGATTCTAAATTTCTTTAACACTAGTCATGAACTTACCTAGCACAGCATGAAGCAAGGAGTTTCTTTCTTCATATAAAAAAAAAAAAAAAAATGAAAAATCGATGCATTTTCACTACAATTCACAAACATGATTATCAAAGGAAGCATAAAACTGGTTCTAAAATTTCTATAAAACTTTTCATGAACTTACCAAACATGGAGTTACTTTCTTTCTTTGAAGTTTTTAAATTAGCAAGCAATCTCAAAAAAGGTCTTCCATTTTCATTTTTCAGACCACAGATCATTGGCAAGCAGCTTAGCAATTTTCTATTACTAAGAATCTCCTCAGGACTCAAATTAATGTGTGCATGTAGTGAAACACAAAACTCCATCAAAGTCAGGTGAACAAACTGATACTGATAACCAAGCTGTGACTCAACTTTTTCAATGAAACCTAAATCATTACTTTCAATGTCACCAATATCTTCAAAATAAACTTCCATTTCCTTGTGAGAAAAAACAACTTTGCTTTCATTAAACAAATGCCAAGCAACTTTACAAACTTTTAAAATGAATTGCTTGCTACTCTCCTTTTCCATCAACTTATAGAATGGTTCATTGTTTCTGTTTATATGCTTTTGCAAAAAGTATAGAAATATACAACAATACAACTCTGTTGTACTGAAGAATGATAAAGAACCCCTGAGCATAGATGAACCAATAACTGTACACATTGCTGATAAGTAAAAAGGGACAGATGCCATTGCTTTAGCAACTTGAGATGAGTTAAGAACATCTTTTATGGCTTCTTTTGCATTTCCAACTCTTTCTACATACTCATTTATTGCAAGGTCATTAAAACCCTTTATTTGAATGACTAACTTCTCCCTACATTCTGTCATTTTATTTTTATATTGTAATATAGCTCCAACTCTTCCAGCAACAACACATTTGTATTTGTGAAAGTCCAAAATATCTGCTAAAACATTAACGATGGAATGATTGCTTGGATTTAGAGGATTGTGATTTATTAATTCATCCAAATAAGCAAACTCATCCAAACCATCTATCACAAACAAAACTGAAAAGTATTCACAAACATCGCATTCTTTAAAAATATTTTTGTAGAAAACTTTTAGCAACTCATTTATGCTAACAATATTTTGATATTGATTTAACTTTCTACATTCAAGATAAATAACTAAATCAACTTTTTCCCATAATGTATTACTGGCCCAGTCAAGTAAGCATTTTCTGAGCAAACAAGTTTTTCCAATTCCAGCAATACCACAAAGCAAGAGTAAAGGTAGTTCTTTTGAGAATGCTTCATAAAACTCAATTGGTTTGTAAGTTGTTTGTTTGTGAAGGAACAACTCTAGCTCAGCAATATTTAAAGTATCTCTCTCTGTATCATTTGCATCAACTACTGTCATTTCTACAAACTTGTTTAAAAAATCAACATTAGTGGGACTTATTACATTGTGTTCAAGTTGATCCATTTTTTCATAAGTTCTTTGATAAAACATCTTCAGTGCTTTACACATTTCTGAAAGAACATAAGTATAAAAAAAGTGTTTGGTGTGAGTTCAGAATAGAAAACTTAAAATTAAAATTTGAATAAAAGCTTACAGGGGATTATTAATACACTTTGATATCCAAAAATACACAACCAACAGCATTTTTTTTGTTTTTTACTTAAATTAAAACAAAAAAAAATTTTATTTAAAAAAAGAAAAAATTTTAAAATCTTCGTTTTTTAATGGAGAGGTATTAAAGCAAAGTTGTTATAGCATCTAATGAAAAATTTAAGATTGTTAAAAACAATTTTAAATATAAAACAATAAAAGATTTTAAAAAGCGAAATTTTAATACTTTTATAATTATTTTGTATATAATGTGTTTGTGTGCATATGAATCATTCCCCTTGTCCTTCTTCCCTATTTCCTGATCTTATCACACTTTTTAAAGTCAACTTTATTATATGAATTTTAAGCCTTTATTGTGTGACCAATTTGCTTTGGAGGCTGTTTTTGTATATTCCTTTTTTTATTACATATTAATTTATTATAAAGTTATTCAACTGAATCAATATTATTTTTGTTGTTATTAGTACTTTTAGCGATTTTATTATTATTGTTATTATCATTATTATTGTATCAACAATAAAAATGATAATGATAACAACAACAACAACAACAACAACAACAACAACAAATAACAATAATAATAACAATAATAATAATAATAATAATAATAATAATAATAATAATAATAATAATAATAATAATAATAATAATAATAAGAATGATAATAATAATAATAAAGAGAGTAATAACAATAATAATAAAGACAGTAATAACAATAATAATAAAAACAATAATAACAATAAGAAAAATAAAAATGATGATAATAACATTAATAATAATAAAAACAATATCAATAATAACAGCAACAATAAAAATAATATTAACAACAAATAATATTAACAACAATAAAAATATTAATAACATTAAATATAATTACAAAAATAATACCAACAACAACAGAAATAAAAAATTTTACATTAGCTATAAGTAAAGATAAAGAGGAAGCATCAAGATAATACTGAACTTGTACAATAATCTTCCACCATAATTCCAATTGAATGAAATTATGATGGCAGATTATTGCTGACATTAAATGAGAAATTTTCAAAAAAATAGATGTGATAAAGAAGAACAGTTTTTTTAAAATCATTATTATCATAAAAAACTGCAGAAAAAATAATTGAAAACAACCGCAAAAATGTTTAGAAAAAATTTAGCATAACTTTTAGTTTATTTTTATATCACTTATAAAACCCACAAAAATCTTTTACAATTGGCTTGTTTCTATAAAATGTTTGGATGTTCTAACAGAGAAAATATTTTGAAGAGGTCATCTGACTTTAACACACTTTCTTAGTTTGTAAGTTTGGATATCACAACTCCTTTCAACTTCATGACTTTTTCAGAAAAGGTAACAATTTCACAACTAGCTGTTTCTAATCTTTTGAGCTTTGCTTGAGGTTTTAACAGGTGTTAGAAGGAAGTGATAAAATCTTTATAAAATTTTGTCAACTACTTTTTAATTTTACATAGTTTATTATAACTAAAAAATATTTTATTCAAAAAGTAATTTGACATTTGCTTACCATCTTTATGCTGTTCTGCATCTGGAAAAAAGAACAGAAAAACCATAAAAGTTTTTTAATGAAAACAAAAAATTGCATAAGAAAATATATAATCTAAAAGAATAAAATGAAAAGAGAACTAAATGACTGTTTAAAATAAAAACTGAATAGATAAAAAACTAAATTTTTATAACAAATACAAGATTTAAGAAATGAAATCATTTACCAACATTAAACAGAAACTAAATAAAAAGTAACCATGACAGTTATTCATTAAATGTATTAGAGGAATTATCATATATTTAAAAAAAACGTCAGGGGAATCAAAAGACTAAAAAATAATAAAAAAAGACTAAACAAATCGATACAAAATAATAAATAAAAACAATCTTCTACTGAATTGGAATAAAAAATACAAAGAATGTAAAATCATTTAAAGTTGAATCTCATAAAAACTAAATTTAAATTCAAACCAATAAAAATTTGATGTTTTGCAAATTAAAACATTTATGTAAACAAATAAGCAATTTAAAACTTCACAAAACAAAACTACATTCTGGTAGCAAAAACAACAATAACAACAACAACAGCAACAATAATAATAATAATAATAGAAATAATAATAATAATAATAATAATAATAATAATAATAATAATAATAATAATAATAATAATAATAATAATAATAATAATAATAATAATAATAATAATAATAGTAATAATAATAATAATAATAATAATAATAATAATAATAATAATAATAATAATAGTAATAATAATAAAAATCATGATGATGATGATGATGTTGATGATGATGATAATGATGATGATGATGATGATAAAAAAAAAACAACAAGAAATAAACTAAAAAAGTAGCTATTAAAATTATAAGGTCAGAAAATTATAACTTAATACCACAGCTATGCTATTAATTTAAGCATTATAGAAATTAACCATCAACATTTGGTTTTTTGATTTTAAATGAATAAAGTACAAATTTCTATAAATATCAATTTTTTAAGATAAATCAAATTTTAGAAAGTTTACTGAAGTTGGACTCTTTATGTGCTTAACACACCCAGGTTATTGGTGTGACTGGTGTACATTCATATGTAAAATTGTTTTGAATGAAATCGGTTTTTATTGAATAGCAAATCTGCACAGTCTTTAAACAAAATAACATAAGGTTTGTGAGATATTGCAATTTTTTTCTGAATTAATGCAACTTTGTATGTTTAAATATATAAATTATTGTTAATATAGATTTATTTGAAATAATTTACACATATATTTTCATTTTAATTGGTATTATTTGATGAAAATTGAAAAATCAACACTGATATCAACGCCTGTTGTTGTTATTATTAAGCACCATGATGCTTAATATAAATTTTTTTTAAAAAATCAAAATTTGAAACGAAATGACTAAAGTAAGACAACATTTTGCTTTTCTGAAAAAGATTGAGCTAATTGGATGTCTTAATTAAAACATGCTTTTAATCGAACACATAAATTAAAAAACCTGGCAACTTAAAGAACGCTAACAAAAGTACACATTTTTTAAATTATAAATTAACCAATAATAAGTTGAGTTAAAAGTAAAATGCTTTAATCAAAATAGTCTATAATAATAAAAGTAAACCAATTACAAATTGCAAATCGCTTCACCCAAAAAGAACCTCAAGAAAAGTCCTCAATTTTCTTTTTTCAGTCCACAGATCATTGGCAAGCAGCTTCGTATTTTTTTTATTACTGATAATCTTTTCAGGACTCAAATTAATGTGCGCATGTATTGAAGCATAAAACTTCATAAAAGTCAGGTGAACAAATTGATATTGATAACCAAGCTGTGATTCAAATTTTTCAATGAAACCCAAATGACCATTTGCAGTTTTATCAATGTCATCAACAATTACAACAAAATTGACAAAACAACAGAGTTGGGTCTAACTAATTATTTAGAATTAATAATAGAGAGAATAGGTGAAGTTATTGGTGTTAATCATGTGTGATTAGTCTTTTAAAATGTTATAAAGAAACAGGATCAGTTTGAGAGTGAAAGACCAAAAGAAGTAAAAGAATAAAGAAGTTTATTTTACATTCAAAAGACTTAAAGTTAGTCGCAAAATATGTTATTTAGTGATGAGATGAATGTTTAAGTTGATAATTCTAAGGTTTGAGTTGTGTTTTGTCATAAAACTTATGAAAAATACAACAAATATTGTGTGCTAAAATGAACAAAGCAAGGTGATTATCTTTACCCATACATATTCTTGATAAACCAATTAAAGACCTGGGTTTTTATTTCAAAAGAACAACATAACAACAAGATAATGCCATGTCTTTCAGCAATATTTGGCTAAGATTGTTTATAACAAAAAAAAATCAACACAATGACTTGGCTTGCAACAGCCTATACCTTAATGGCATTGAAAATTTGTGGGCTTGGTTGATTCAAAAGCTTGCAAAATGGCAATCATTCAACAAAAATGATTTGATTAAAAATATATATTTATAAAGTATTTTACTTTTTCTAGCAAGGATTAAAAATGCTTCTTCAAAGACAAGAGATATTTAATTGTTAAAAATAATTATTGAAAAAATTCAATAATTTAATAAAAACAACTTCTCAAAAAGAAGTTTTCTTGAAATTTTTTTTCAATTTGGAATTATTATTTTGAATTATTATGAATTATTATGAATTATTCTTATGAATTATCTGAAGAGAGACATACAAAAACTACAAGAAACTCACCCAATAAGGTTATATCTTGTAAAACATCATTTCTTCCCATATCTTTCAGAGATTTCTGAATGCGTGTTCTGTAATCATTTGGATGCTGTTGGTAAAGTTTCTTTAAGAAAATTTCAATTTTACAATTTCCTCTCGTCAAATCATCATGACCTATTAGATCAACACCCACATTATAATCTATATGCTCAAGAGTAGCATCCACATCATTAAAAAGAGTGCCACGTGCAAAGAATTTCCATTCTGATCCAACTTTATCTTTTAAAATATTCACTATTTTTGCATCCATTCTTAAATAAAAATTATTTATCACCTATTATACTATGAATACTTTAATCAATTGTATGACCTTCTTTTCAATAATTTTCAATCAACAAACATATACATTCTAATGTGTTTCATGAACAATTTTAGTACTGGTTACAAAATACAGAGGTTTAACTGATATAAGAAACCGTTGAGTCACAGCTCTCATCAGCATGAACTACTTGAAAACGAAACAAGTAGCAAACAACTTAAGTTTTAAAAACATTATTTAAATGAGGGACTGAATATCAGAACTGAAACTAAAAAGTTGACATCAATACTTTCTCCTGTACCAACCTGTGAAGAAGATGTTTTAACATTTTATTTGACACATGAGGTTTAATGGGTAACAACATTAACAGTTGTTACCCATTAAACCTCATATGTCAAATAAAATGATTTAAATCCTAAAATGTTTAATTTACAACAATATTCAATTCCAAAAATCTGAAAACTTAGCATGTTTAAGTCTTGTCTATGGACCAGGAAAGAAATGATACTGATATTGTTGTTGTAACAGGAGTTTACACTGAAGAGAAAGAGCAATCACCACACTAAGTGAGCTTAAAACGTTGCTTTATCTCTTTTAAAAGCCACTAATAAAAATTGACTTACATTTATAAAGATTCAAGTGAAGATTCAAATATAACTTAACAATACTATTGATGTATATTCAAGTTCTGATACTGCCAATACAGGAAATAAACAGTGAGACTCCAGTCTCTATTTACATAATCTTTTCATTTTTGGTACAAAACATTACATTTATATTATATTTATATTATGTTTATATTATATTTATATGTAATTCTGTTACAGAAAGTTCTACAACATTTAATGACGTTATGGATTTAATAGTTTTAATAGTTTTTACCAATGAAAACCAAAGAATTTTAAATATGTGTTTGCAGTTATTTATGACGATTTTTGAAGGTTATTTTGGGAAAAGCCTACGGTATAAATAGAGGAGAAAACTACACTTCATGCAACATAACATAACAGCAATGCACTCTTATTTTATAGCAAAAGCACCTTTTTTAAAAACTGTTGATTATCATCAGATTAATTTTTTAGCTTAACAAAGAAATGGGCTTAATTGATATTTGGGTTAAATTGACACCTGAGAATAAAACTTTTGTAGACAATATCTTAAAAAACAAACCTGCCAATTTTATTTTTTTAAAAAAAGAGTGTAAAACTAATCTCTAGTGTATTTTGATAAGAATATTCAAATATTTCTTTTTGAAATTATTCGAATATTTTTCAAATAATTTTCAAACAACTAAACTTTTTCACTAAAACTTTTTTATGCTCACTAGTAAGCCATAAGCAACAATTTGTAAGCAAAAAATAAAAACGGGCATTTCAATTTAAGAAAAAAACTATAAATGCTATACAAAGCATTGCAGATTTATTTCAGAATCTTAGAATTTTGAATGTCTCAACTTATATCAAATGAATGATAATGATATAGATGATCAAAAGGTGGTGATGTCACTTGCAAATTGTTCAATCTTAAATGACAAATTCGTTTGGTTAACACTTTTTCTTTTAAATGTTCAAAGTTTGAAAACGCTGTATGCAATGATTAATAATCAGAAAAAATAAACCTAACAACAAAAAAAAAAAGTCAAACTGATTTAAATCGAATTCAAAAACTGATTTAAATCTTCCTGTCAGCAAAGAGCAATATTTGTTAAACTTAAATGCCTACCTATTTGACAGGTTGTTTTTCTCAAGCAAAGGAGTGTAAAGAGTCTGAAGTCTAGAACTGCGCTGCCTTAATCATCTATTTATGTTTTGACAACTCCCGGTGTCACGTTAAATAAGTAGAAAAACAGTCCTGCGCATGCGCAAACATATTGCAACTCTCAAAATAAGGATCCTAAACCCCTGCTTTAAAAAAGTAGCTGAGATTTTTAACGTAGAAAATGGTGGTCTATGACTATTCTGTTACTGATGTTAAACAATATCTTTGTGATGGGAAAATTAAGGAAGTTTTAAGTTTGAAACAGCGTAAATCATTTCTAAAATATGCAAAAAATGTTCAATTTTTTGGTATGTATTGACTTTTAGAATATCGGCTTTTAACTTTGAGTTTACTTGGAGATAAGTTATTGCAGATGTAATATATAAATAAATATTCTATAAAAATGCTATGACATATATATTATTTAATAAATCTATTTTCAATTTGAAATTCAGCCATAGCATGTACTGTTTGATTTAAAATGTGACACGTTTGACTTTATATGTATATGTATGTTTATGTATATGTATGTATGTATGTATGTATGTATGTATGTATGTATGTATGTATGTATGTATGTATGTATGTATGTATGTATGTATGTATGTATGTATGTATGTATGTATGTATGTATGTATGTATGTATGTATGTATGTATGTATGTATGTATGTATGTATGTATGTATGTATGTATGTATGTATGTATGTATGTATGTATGTATGTATGTATGTATGTATGTATGTATGTTTTGTTGGCGCGTAGGAAAAAAGATTTTTTTGACAACCAGTTAAGTGAACGAAAAATATCTGCTTCGACAACTTTTTACTTATTCGATTTCGGCCAAAATTTCTGTTCAAATCACAACCGAAATGAGCCGAAACTTTTGTGAGGAGATTTTTTTAAGTTTAGATAACTTGTTCTTAATTCAGTGTGATCATGACGTTTTTCTAATTGTAATCGTTTGTGGGTAAATCAATTTTTAATTACGACAGTTGTAGCAATTTTAATTGAAATTACGAAACATAACTGATTCAAGTTACTATTCTCAAATCATTCCTTCAACTTCAAATATCAAAATTTTTTCACATGTTCTACTTTTTTTTTAATTATGTTACAAACTGATCGTTTAACTACCTTATGTTCCATAAATCCAACTGTTCTGCGTGAGACTTTAAAACCATAAAAATGATTGAGGAAACTAATTAAATTAAATTACTATTAGGTTCTTTATTTACGATTTGAATCTGAGACTTCTTGTAAACAAGGCAAGCACCATATTAATTTTGTTTAATTTTTTTGACAACAATGACTGGAAAAAAAGACAAAAAAAGACAATTATCTAAAAGACCTTTATTTGGAACGCAAAACTTTATCAACATACATCGCCAGAAATGTTTGTCTTTATCTGAAACAAACACGCCAACTGTTGAAGCAAGACGTCTATCTGGTGACAATATTACATGTTCAGGTATGTTTGTAAATTTTATTTAAATATTAAGATGAACTTGCGAATGAAAATAGAAAGGTCAAAGAAAGTAAATGACCCAGAATAACTACTTGCTGTACAGTCATGTATTTGTATCGGTCTTTAATTTGCGTTGATACTTGAAATATATTTTTATAAAATATTGTTTGTGCTGTAGGTTCGAACTCTGATACCGACGATGATCAAGTTATAAAATCAGTCCGTAAAATAAAACTATTGCCTATTAAGACCCTATTTTCATTTGTTGCCAACACAAATAAGTATGTTTGTTTGATGTGCCCGGAGAATGGAAACCTTGTGTGTGGGCCTGAACCAAATCTGCGAAAACATATTTTCCATGTTCATAAAAAATCTGAGTACCTTTACGATTCTCAAAAAAAATTACTCATTCAAGATAAATTAGTTGGGATGCAGAACAAAGATGAAATTGATGAAGCCGTAATGAATTGCATTATTCAAGATGGCCGTCCTTTTAACGATTTTCATAAACCTGGTATGCAACGCCTTCTAAACATTCTTGCTCCACTTTACAAACCACCTCATCGAAAGACAATAGCAGAGCGATTGAGAAAGCAATACTATCAATACAAGAACGATCTTAGAGCTAAACTTAAGTCAGTTACCCATATTGCTCTAGCAACCGATATGTGGAAAAATAGGGTTGGATCCTATTGGCTTTGCATAACAGCGCATTATTTAACAAAGAAGTTTAAATACAAATCAAATATAGTTTGCTTTCGTAGATTTTACGGAAGACAATTAAGTAGTAGACTTACAGCATTCGTGCAAAAAGAAATTACTAAACTTGAAATTGATACTAAAGTTATTTCAATAACAACAGACAACGCTGAAGACATTAAAAAGGCAATGGGATCTATAGTTTTACGGCTTTCATGCATTTGTCATAACTTAAATCTCGTTTTAAATCATGGAATAAAGTTGTGGGCCAAACCATCGCAGAACTTATTAGATGGCACATCAGATATCGACGAGGATCTTATTTATTACAATAACTACAATGAAAGCGATATCGAGTCTAATGAAAATACATCGTCCGACGAACAACTTGAAATGCACGATGTAAACAATCAAGTAGAAAATGCGTGTACTTATTACGCGGAAAACGTGAGCTCGGATGATGATAAAAGTAGCGAGGAGGAAGAAGCATCAACAGATGAAACTGTTAATCAATTATTTAACTTTTCATCCATCATTTTATTGAGGTTAAGAAAAACTTTAGCTCTCGTTAAAAGGTCTTCAATATTGCAATCATTTGTTTTTGATGAGGTTAAGAAAGAGGGGCTAAAAATAAATAACTTATCGTCAGATTTTCATGTACGTTGGAACTCAACTTCTCTAATGATTAGTAAGATAATTAAAGCTAAAAATGTTTATAATAAAATTCTTATAGATCCTGGTACTATCAATGGGTTAACAGAAAAACAAGTTAGTAAACTCAAGAAATTAAATCTGTAATCAGAAGATTGGAAGTTCCTAGAAATTTTACACTATAATCTTGCGCCATTCTTTAAAGCAACTGAACTTCTCTCTACTAGAAATTTTCCAACACTTTCGTCGGCCAAATTTGTTCAAAATGCGTTAATGAACTTTCTTGAAAATGAATCTTCAGCTAAATGTTTTTTATCGCAATCGTCTTCTTTGGTCGAGAAAGAAAACATGTTACGAAGCAGTCTTCTCAGGTTTATGAAGGTATACTTTATTGAAAAGATATCTCCAAAACAAAAGTTACAAACTTTGCTGGCATGTTTCTTTGATACGAGAACTAACGAGTGTCTTACAGAAAAAGAATATCAGGAAGCAGAAAGTAAACTGTTGAAAACATTTTCGAATACAATGCTCCGACAATATCCTCGAAGGTCAACGTTTATAAACAGTTGTTTGCAAAATGACCCAAACCAGCCAAGAAGTGGTTAGTTATAAAATATTATTTGTTTTTAGATTTAAATATATTTAAACTTATGTAAATAATTTTTTAAAGTACTTTTATAAAAAGATTTGCATATTGACAAATATTATTACTCATTTTCATTTTTAGAAGAGACAGATTCAGTAGTTCGATTCGAACTTCAAGATTCACCTGAACAATCTGTGAACCACAAAAATGGATATGCTAAACTTGCAACATTGTGCGGTGTCAATCTAAGCATAGAAAAAACACAATCAAAGCGAAATATCAAAGAAGAGTTGTCTTTTTTCAATTACGCTTTAAAACAAAAAAATTGGAAGTTTGATGAATTTTGGTACAAATATGAAAAAGATATTCCAATGTTAGCCTCTAAAGCAAGAGTGGTTTGTACTTCGCCTGCTAGTTCGGTAGGGCCGTGGTTAGGCTCCCCCACCCCAGCGATTTATGGGGCTGTTTTTTTTATATAAGGAGCTTTTTTTTTTAAGTTGTACCTAATAAGGGATATTTTTTGAAGATTTATTTTGCCATAATACTACGGGTTTATATAATATGTTTCAAATGGGACTCAGTGATATGGTTAATTGCTGCCTTTTTCTTGCTTCAGCGATTGATTTTGTTTATATAATTGTAGATTGTTTATATTCTTAAACAAAAGCAATCAAATCTTACTTCGTTTTTAATTGACTTTAAAAGTGTCGAAATTTTAGTTGTAATTTGTTTTAAAACACTGGCTAGTTTTTTGTTTTTGATTCAGACTTTTCATTCAATTAGAATAACTTGGTCTGCATTTTACAATCATTTTCTAAATTTCGAATTAATATTCAGCGTGGTTCATGCTAATAGCGTTAAAGTGGTTGTTGTTATTCAGCGTTATAACAACAACCACGATGACCAAAATGAAAATTATTTGGCTGCATAAACCTTTACTAGAAAGTCTATTGGCCTCCCATGCCCCTGACGGAAATCGTTTTTAATCAAATAATTTATACTTGATTTACAATTTTTTGCAAAACATTTTGAAAGGTCCATGTTGCACCCTACACATATTTGATAATGCGTTAAACGAATTATGAAAAATGTTTAGGGACGTTAGAGTTGATTAACGGCTTTAATTGAATTTTTTCCAATAACTAAAGTTTTCACAAAAACTGAATATTTTATTTCCTAAATAGAATTTATTTTTTGCGACAGAATTGCTTACTGCCATTATGAGATTTTCACTCTCCGCATAAAAATATACTTTTTGGAAAAATGTATTTTGCACTAATTATTCTTTAAATTGCTTAATAATGTAAAAACAAACGTTGAACTTTCTTCCATTTTCTCTGGTGACAGAAAGCGAAAATTTGCGCCCATCCCCCTTCCCTTTGGCGGCCGACGCCAGTTAAGAAGTGGAAATCACTGAAGGCAACCTTTTCATCTTTTTGCATACTTCTGATGGCAACCGCCAGAGTTTTTTACCTTTTTGTTGGCCCCGGCCTCCAAAAAAAATTTCCAGCAGCGGCCACCAATCGGAAGGCGGAAGCTACTGTAGGTAGAGGCAAAAACATTCTGCCCGTAAAAATATTTTGGGAGGCGGATGGCAATTCTTTGCACCTCCAAAAAGAGTTCGTGTTTCGGCATAATCCTACTTTGCCGCCAGAAGGGATTATTAACGCTGATGCGTTATATCACCATAAAAAATAATGTTTGATCAAAAAGCGCAATATAAAGGAAATTTTCGAAAAAGTGCGCTCCGTCGGAAAAATTGACGTAGTCAAGGATTGGCATGGATAGGAAGCAACCCACCATGTTTATTAAACTTGCCCCCAATTTACTAAACCCCTCCACAAAAACGGTCCGTATACATGCAGAATAATTCCTAACATTATAACCCAGAAGTACCCAGAAGCAGGCAATTCTCCTTAATACGCTGTTTTTCTTACCAATCAGTATGTTAATACAACATAAAATGACTGTTGTTACTTGATAAAAGTAAATAAAATAACTTACTTTTTACTTACTTAGTAAAGTATAGTATTTCAATGATAAAAATTTACATTTACTTGTAATGGTAACTAATTTTTCTTTCAAATAGTTTTTATTTAAGTTGCCTTTATTAATTTTTGTTACTTTTACGTATAAAAGTAATTTCATATTACGATGCTGTATTCACTTACTTTTTAAAGTAAATATGACTTTTTTAAAACCTTATAATTGCGTAAGTTCACTTTCAAAAATAATTTACTTTTACATGTAAAAAGTAAATTACATTTCGATACAAACTATTTGTATAAGTATAAATCTAAATTACTTTTTAAAGTAAATTACTTTCACACGTCTTACTTAACTCTTTTATGTAAACTACTTTTACTTGTAATAAAAAAATAACGCATTTTTAATAAGTTTTTAATAAGTTACGCATTTTTAAAATTAACTTTATGTAAGTAATTTTATATGTAATATAATGTTATTTTTTTTAAAAAAGAAATACTTTAAAATGTAAATATATCTCATAATTTAACCTAAGTTATGTAAAGAATTTTTTTTTAAAAGTAATTTTTTTTTTACGTCAAAATAAGTAAAAGTGCCATCCCTAGCTACGAGTTATTGCTTACGGTAATTTTAGCATCTTTGGAAGAGTCTAAAAAAGGTTTATACCCGAACCCGTTCGGGTATAGCGCACTTTTTTTAAGATCTTTGGAATGACATCTAATATAAAAATGCAGTGTCAAAAAAATAGTTTATAGTTACCGAATATCTTAAATATACCGTAGATTTAGCCTAATTCCGAACAAAATCTTACTTAAAGTTGAATTACTCCGCTTGCTTTTTGAATTTCATACTAATTTTTTTAAATAAATAAACTGGAACCTAAACTGAATCGAACCATATTAAGCAACAAGTATATTCATTATAAAAATATTGTTAATTTTTAAATTTAAAAAGTAAAGTTTTCGTTCGGAATTAGGAACACGTGTTCCTAAATCTGAACGTACATATTAAATCCCAAAAAATGGCATTTAATTTAAAAAAGTAAAAATTTTTTGCTAGCGTGGACCTCTAGCTTAGTGTTAGGTAAAAAGATTTTTAAAAATTAAAATTACTTTTATCTTAATGTAAGGGTATCCCATTGTGTTGGTGCAGAATGTGCATTATCTATTTATTACATCCTGTCTTCCATTATTTCTTTGTAATCAGTTAAAAAAAAAAACTTTCACAATCACTGCTTGCTTCTCTCAGTTAACCAGAAGAAATCTCAGTTATTAGTATCAGGTTGGTTAAGATAAATAAGACGTTTAGAAATTAAATAAAAAGGTTAAAAGCGTTTATAAGTTTTTAAGTTAATATCAATAAAATACTATTGTAAAATGTTGTTGTTAATTACTTGCACGTAAAAACGCTAACTTTTGCAAAAAAAAGTGCATTCCGTAATCTGTTCGGAATTTGGGAAACGTTTTAATTATGCAGAAAAGTGTTGTTTTTAAGATATCTTACGAAGTATTGCTAACTTTTGACAATTTTTTTTTCAGATAAATAATCATCAACAAATTCTTCATTGAACAGTACGCAATTTAAATTGTCTTTTTTTTAAGTCGGTTTTATTTTTGTTGTTTTTTCAGGGTTTTAAAAAGTCTTTTGCTTGTAATTAAAAAATTTAATGGTATAAATATATATTTTGAAAATATTTTTTCATATTCTCATTACCCTAGTCTTCCAATTTATTAACCAGTTTTCCATTTAAAAATCCCACAAAAAGAAAAGATACAACAATAAGTGAGTTAAAGCTGTTCGGAATTAGGGACTGTTTGGAATTAGGGAAATCTACGGTATGCCTTCAAATAAAATTTTGAATTGTTTTTACCCATAGCAACCTTAAAAGAGTGACACTAAAGGGCGAGTTTCGAAAAAAAAAAGAATAAATAAAATAATGTTTTTAAGGAGGCGGTGCAAAAGTTGGCGAATCCTTAAAAATTAACCAAAGAGCAAATAGTTTCAGTTTTCTGGTGGTATTGGTACATTATAACTCAATTTATTAGTTCCTTGCAAATGTTTTTTTTTGTTTAGGGTTTTTTGTCAGTTTTTTTAAATTTGACTCACGGTGTGACGTAAGATACAAATTATTACGATTTAATCTTACAATTAATTCCGTTAGCTAGAATATGATCCCTATTTTACAAATCAAATAATGACGTTTTTTATGAAAAATACGTTCGATTTTCGGAATATCAAAATTACCCTCGTTTGCGATTAAACTGACGCAAATTCGTTTAATCGCAATCATAAGTCTCTTTAATTCCTACCCAAAATAACATTTTGCATTAAAAAATTCACAAGTTGATGTTAAATGATATTAGCTAATTGTCAATTTACTTATTTATATATTTTCTTATTTATATATTTTTCTTATTATTATATTTTCAATTGTCTTATTTTTGATAAGCAGCACACAATAAGCAGCTCTCATTAGCATGATTGTAGTTCATGCTGATGAGAGCTATAACTCAATTAAACATAATAAATAAAATTCAAATTTCAGTCTTTAAATGATAAAGTGTTAAAATAAGGAATACTCAACTTTTCTCCTTATTTGTTGCTTATATATTTGTTGCTCATCGCTTGTAAGTGGACATGAAAAAAATTTGATGGAAAAGTGTAGAAAATTACTTGAAGAATATTAGATTAAGTTCAAAAAGAAATGTTTGAACATTTTTTACAAAAAAGTCAAAATACTCTATTAGCTAGTTTAACATTATTTATTTTGTAAGAAAAGTTCTAAATATTAAAAGTTATTCTTTACATAAAACACAGTTTACACTTAAATAAAGTTATATTAAAGATTGGTAAGTGTTTTCTTTCATTCTTTATATACATTTTCTTTATATACATTACATTTTAGATACCTCAAAAAACATTTGGTTTTTTGTGATGTTGTCTAAAAGATTTTTATTCTAAATCTAAGCGGTTTTTTTCAATCCAACTGTTAATTAAACCCATTTGAACTACTATTCTTTTTTAAGCTTAAAAATTAATCTGTAGAGAATCAGCAGATTTTTTAAAAAAGTGCTTTTGCTATTATATAAGAGTGTCTTGAAAGAAGTAAAGATTATTAAAAAAAAAAAAAAAAAGATTAAAAATTAAGGAAACTCTCAGCCATTTTTCCTGTAACCTGAAAAAAAAAGTCTGACCCTGGGATTAAATGCTCATCAATAGGAGAATTGTAAAAAACTGAAAAATCTCAGGCTCCTAGGATTTCCAACCCAAACAAGTTTCCAACATATTTCTAACCAATTAAACACATTCCTTTTTTTTTCAGAAAAGAATCAGCGGTAGTTTTAAAGAATGTGCTTTTGCTACAAAATAAGAGAGCATTACAGTGTTGTTATGTTAGTAGTCAAAATGTTCTAATAACTTGTTTTACACTCTTTTTACTTCATAAGAAAAGCTATTTCAAAAGAAAGTTTAGTTTTATGATATTGTGTTCAAAAATGTTATTCTAAATCTAAGATGCCTAAACATGAATTAAATTCAATTAATCTGAAGAAAATCAGAAGATTTTTAAAAAGTTGCTTTTGCAATAAAATAAAAGTGTATTGCAGTGATGTTATGTTAGTACTAACACTAAATTGTTTTTCCTTGTGATTAGAGACTGCAATTCCACTATACATATTCATTCCCTGTATTAGCAGTATTAGGACTCAAATATTTATCTTTTTTTTTATTAAGTTATATTTCAACCTAGACATAAATTTCAATTCAATCCATTTTTTTTTAGTGACTTTTTAAGGAGACAAAACAACATTTTAAAATTACTCTAGCTAAATTTAGTTTTATAAATAATATTTTTCTCTTAGGATTGATAATTACGATAAAACACCACCCACAATGGAAGACCATCTTTATAATGCAACATTTCTGTTAGTGTTAAGTAAAAAGATTGGGGAAGAGTGGTTAGATTTAGGGCGATTTTTATCTGTAGAAGACTCAGAGCTGGATGTTATCGACCATGAATACAAAAATGTTGGTGAAAAAGCATACAGAATGCTATGCTATTGGAGAAACCAGCAAAAGTTTCCCACTATAGATGTCTTAGTGAGTGGGTTGTATCAGGCAGGAAGAGTTGATTTGATAACTATGATAGAAGAAAAGACAAGTATGACTGGAATTGTTTTTTTTTCTAAAGTTATTTAACTTTATAACCACACAGTTAGAAGCTGTATTGCAAATGTTTCTTGACATATCAGATTGATTTACTTTATCAGGAAAAATTGCTGACAATTCGTGTTACAAATTGAAACCTTTTTAAAATTGAATTTAAATGATTTTGAAATATTATACTTGCTTGAAACATCTGTTTTGCTTGAAACATTTTCTTTGCTATCATAGATAATGTTAATTTACAGTTTTATTTAAAGTAACAATTTATTAGGGTTCTTTTGTAATAAATATGCTCATTAGATAAATCATTTGGGTATGAGAAAGAAACACTTAAGAAGCCTTCTCCTGATGTCATAGCAGGTAAATTTTTTAAATCAATATCAAGTTTTGTGTCAATATCCAACTTGTTAAAACTTGTTGCAACTGTTAGCACTCATATCCTTGCTTTTCTCTCATCAATTACAGAATTAATCTCCACTGTATTATTTTGCTGGCCTAAGATTTTGAAACATCTAATGAGAAGATTTCACAACTGAATTTTTTTTTAGGTTTTAGATTTAGTGATTAAGTCATTTAGTTCTTGTAATTAAGCAAGTCTCTTCTCACTTTTTGGCTTCATTGAAAAAATAATTAAAGGTGATTTGTAAAAGTCATGTTATGTTTTGCTGAAGTGTTTGTTCCTGTAAATAGTTTAATGTTTCATGGAAAACAAATCTTGAACTGCCACACTATAGTGCATTTTTAATTGCAAAATGAACTGATAAATACGTATTGTTTGGGGAAATCGAACAATTCTAAATAATCTTAATCAGCAACATAACCTAGTCTTTCAGAGTTTCTTGATATTTACATCATTAATGCATCCTGTTAAGACTCACAAATTTTAAGTATCTATATGTTTTTGGGATCAAAATTAAGTTTCCCTCTTTTTTCAATGTCATGACATTTTTGACTGTACTTAGCTATTCTTGAGTGTTAAAAACTCAATAATGAAGTCAGAAATGACAGATTTTATGTACAACCTGGTTTTCTTAAGCTTGTATTGTTCAATTTAAAAATCAAATTTAGTTTCATCATCATGCAATATTTATCTCAACATTGATCTGGAACAGTACATATTAGTTGTGACTTCATGTACCTGATACAGTCTTGCTGGTAGAATCCTTTTTGTTAAATAAACCTCTGACATCATCCAATTGTTGATAGGTAATTGTTACATTCAGTTAAATATATGGGTTTTTTTATCATTTGTTTTAAAAATGCAGAAATGTAATATTTATTGTAAATACACATTACAAATAATATGGGTTTGATGAAAGGATAGGAACATGGAAAAGCCACTTGTTTGTTAAAAAGTTGTCTTTCAGGAGTAATTGGAGCAATTTTTAAATTGTGCATTTTTAGCCTTAGACAGTTAAAAGATTAGCTGTATAGAAGTAATTTTAGGAAATGTCAGTTTTATAGGAAGTTAAATAAATTTCAAGTTTTTTGCTAATTAAAAAGGTAAATTTGCTAATTGTAATTAAAATAGTTCAGCTTTTTTTAGAGAAAATTAAGATATTTCTTCATTTTACTAAAATTATTTATCAATATTAAAAGTTATTCTTTACATAAAACACAGTTTACACTTAAATAAAGTTATATTAAAGATTGGTAAGTGTTTTCTTTCATTCTTTATAAATATACATTTTAGATAACTCATTTGAATATGATGCAAAAAGACCCAAGAAACTCTCTTCTGAAACCAAAACTGGTAAGTTTTTTCAGTTGTATTTTTTTCAATTTTTAAATCTAAAAAAATTTGATTGAGCTACAAAAGTTTACATAAAAATCACTTAAACAAAAATCCAAATAAGAATCATTTTGAATTGAAGAACATTTGTAAGTTTATTTGCAATATATTTAAATTTTTTCCTAACCCAAGTACGTGGTGGTGAAATGACATAACATATGGCAAATCGGAAAATATTGTATCAAAAAAGTGTCTAATTGATCTTTGTTTTTCTCATTAATCATCAAATGATAAATTTTGTTTATCAAAGTATGCTATATTCCAGTAAGGTCCAACTTTACAGGATAAAAATCTTTTTCCAAATTCTTTTTAATTTTTAATATTATTTCTTGGTTTTTCTTCAGAACTCTAAAAGAATTGGTCTACAGAATCTAGTTCTTTAAGACCATAGGTTTTTTGGATCGGTATTTGTTAGGTAATTTTGATCTGTTGTAAATAATTTCTTAAAAATAATATCGCTACCCCATTCACCATAAATTTCATTCTTTAGTTGGTTTTTTAAATAACCAAAAATCTTTTCCAGTACTTGGGAACTCCAAACACTTGTGAATCATCTGCAATTTATAATCATATCCAAGAGTTCATGGTTCATAATATCTTAAATATTTGTACCTATTGACAGTTTAAGATTTTTTGAATTGACTATTTACCCAAAAAAATGTATTTTTTGGAACTGCAAATGCAATATTTATGTTGGGTCATACCAGGTGAAATCATCAAAAAAAAGAATTTTTGATATCCTGGCTTGGTTGAGTTATTGATGATTCAGCATTTTGGTGACATAAAGGATGAGTCAACAAACCAACTTTAATATCTTGAGAATGGTTAGAGGTATCTTCATAAAATTTCATTCTATTTTAACATTGGTTGGTTACAAAAAGTACCCAATCAGCATTGAATGACAAAGTTTAACAAAGTTTTTTAAGTTTTTAAGATGTGCTGCATGCCCATCCAAATTGTACTTCACTCTTAATAAATCAGGTAGATTGTCTTTAATGTATCTAATTATATTATCTTGAATTTGTAGAGAAAAAGGTTTTCATCTGAAAAATATTTCCCTTTAAAATAAAGGACATTTGGGTAAAATGAGCAATCACTTCTGCTCCATTGATATTGTTGAACCTCATCCGGACAATATATTAATAATTCTCATCAATATTGGGCATTCTTTCTGCTTCAAGTTTTTTTTACAGTTTTTCATGTGTTTAAGCTGTATATAAGCTGTATATAATGAGCTTGAGTGATAAAAATACAAGTGTTGCTTGGTCAGTACTGTTGTGCAATATTTTGGTACTCACTAAATAGATAGACTTTAATAGGTGCTGTTGCATGGTATATTATTATTGGTTGTAGTGCACCACTTTAGTATCAGACTGAATTTTAAAATGCAATTTTTACTTCATTAGGATTGAGTAGCCTTTTTTAAAGATGATGATTCTTCTGAATACTTACAATATCTGTTATCATTTGTGAAAACTCGTTGCTTAGATAAAAGTCAATTACTAAATGTACTGTTTTTGGCTGAACAGAGTTTCCAAGTTTTATTGCTGTTGATGATGTGAGTTGCACTTTATGATAATAAGGGTTATAGATAGATACATTGACCTGTCTAAATCTTTTTTGACCTGGGATTACTCATGTTTTTCTTGTATCAGTTTTGTCATATCAAAACATATCATATCAAAATCTTTAAATTGCCTGAATAACAAATAAAAATAAATACTTGCATTTATCTCACTAATAACTATCAATAACTAAAAAAATAACATTACATGACCACTGCTATTATTCTGTCAAAATGCCTGCTGTAGAATTATTCTTGCTTATTGAACCATATATTCCTCTTTTAAAGCTGCTCACTACAATATTTCTTCTTGTTTCTAACATGTCTTGCACCTTTCTCACATCTTCACACCTTTAAATTGAATTAAACTTGCTTCCTTGAAAGTCAAGTTTTTTGGGATTTTGAATGCAGAGAGTTTCCAGTTTTGATGTATCTCCATATTCAATATATTATTTATTTAATAGGAATAATAAAAAAAGCCAAAAGTAAATTACCCATAACTATTAATGTTATTTAAGGAAAAAAGACAGAAGTAAAATGCAGTTATTTTTTTAAAGCATATTTTGTTTGTTTTTACTAAAAAGGATATCTAGTCCTCAATTAACAAAACATGAAGAAATTCATATTTAAAACTTGTTTAGATGACATTTTTAGGTGATTCATGTTAAAAATTATGTATTAAAAGTTCCACTTGTAATTTTCAATAGAACATTTTAATCAACAATTAATGAGAAAAAGCAAGTACAAAGTTATCTTTTGATTAGTCCCAAAATAGAATAAAAGCATACAAGTTGGGTCATTTTTGCTCCATATATCCATAGCTTTTAGTGAATATTTTAAAAAAACATTGGATTTGCAAAGCATATCTACTGTATGCATAGCCTTTAGAAGGTTTTTTTTGAATCTCTTGAGCAAAGGTGTGCAGGGGAAGCAAATTTTAGGAAATTTACCTTATGATAGATGATCTATTGCAATTACATCAGTATCTGCTGTTAATATGCAATATGCCATTACCTCAGTATACAATATGCATTATGTTATTACATTAAGTAAGTTATATTAGCAATAAGGGTATGCAATGTTTAAAGGTTACCCACAAAGTTTTCTTATCAGGTGCTTGAACATATACAGAAGCTACATGCTGAGTGGCAGAGGCTTAAAAAGAGTATCAGTAGAAATTGTGCTTAATTATCATCTAACAGTACTTATAATTATCATCCAATAGTACTGATAATTAGATTTGAAATGTCAAAGTTGCTGTGGCTCATTCTACTGTCACTAAAATGCTGAATCAGCAAAATTGCCAACATCTCAATAGCCAATGCATATTTTTATTACAATTTTTGCGACCATTTGTTTTTATAACCTACAAACAATGTAAAGATCAATTGATTTTGAGATGCAAGGGTGTCATAGTCTGGATGTTTCGACATTGATTTGATTCAGTTCTATTAAAGCAAACTTTAAAAATCCAAATTTTTCAGTTTGTTCTCTTAAGTATGGAGCACCTTAATTTTGCATCAGAAAAATCTTGCTGACATTTTAACTTTTACAAATTACTGGCATATACTTTGTTGTCTGAAGAGACGCTAATAAAATCAAAATTAGTAAAATAACTGAACAGTAATAGAGTGTTTGCTTAGCTGTAATAGAATTGTCTGTGTATATACAAATGTAATAAAATCTAATATTGTACAAAACATGAAAATAAAATAATGAAATAATAAGATAATTAAAGATAATAAGCTGATAAAGATAATTCTATTACAGTTAGGCAAAATTTAGCATAAGTTTAAATTATTAGCACTATTATAATTTGTGGGACTACATCTTCCAAAATCAAGCTTGTGATTGCTTTTTGCTGAGAGTGAGCTCAGCAATATTTATGTGGTTTCCCAACTGAGGCATTACGTTTTGGGCCATATTTTTGGTTTAAGGAGATGTTTTTTATATTTTATCAAAAGAAGTGTAAATGTTTCACAAAGTTTGATGTTACTTCTAAACTGTCAGTTATGGAAGTGGTTTTGTAACAAAGTTTGCACTGGGCAGAAAAAATATTTCTTTAACTGCACCACTTTAGTTATTACTGTTGTAATGATATTACTGTAATATGTTGGATGATCAGAAAGGTGACATAAACAAGATATACCCAACAAATGCCTAAATTTTTAACAGCATTTTGCAAATTGATTTTATTTAAAACACCACATAGAATTTATATAAAACACAATGTTATTAACTTTGATTCAAACCCATGATTATCTAAATGACCATCTAAATAAAAAAAAAAAATTAAAAAATAAAGATAAAAGTTCTCAATAAAAAAAACGCTGGAAATATTTAAAAATAAAAAACAACACCCATAAAAAAAAAAAAGGAAGAAAACAGTTTGAAATGAGATTCAAACGGTCCACTTTATTTGTCATGAAATTAACAGCAGAGTATGTGGTTATGTAAGAGTGCTTAAGTGCAGATATATCACATTATTTTAGGAAATGCAATACTTTAAATTTTTTGGTTTAACAACTCTGTTCAAATGTCATGATATATTCTTATAACTATGCAACCTGAAAACAGCTGTAAAACAGTCCATAATACTTTTCTTCAAAAATACTTTTCATTATTATTATTATTATTATTATTATTATTATTATTATTATTATTATTATTATTATTATTGTTATTATTATCTTTATTATTATTGTTACTATTATTATTATTATTATTATTATTATTATTATTATTATTATTATTATTATTATTATTATTATTATTATTATTATTATTATTATTACTATCATTATTGTTATTATTACTATTATTATTATTATTACTATTATTATTATTATTATTATTATTATTATTTTTATTGTTATTGTTATTATTGTTATTATTATTATTACTATTATTATTATAACTTTTATTATTATTACTATTATTATTATTATTATTATCATTATTATTATTATTATTATTATTATTATTATTATTATTATTATTATTATTATTATTATTATTATTATTATTATTGTTATTATTATTGTTAATAATAATATTATTATGATTATTACTATTACATTTTCTTAAGTGAATTATAGTTTTTTTAAATATAAAACTTTAATAATGTAAAACTGTAATACAGGATAGAAATCTGCAATTTTAAAGTTAAAGAGTTTTATCTATTCTTAACAGTGCAAAAAAAAAAAAAAATTTGCATAATAAAAATGGAAAATAAAATGAGATTGTATCAGAAAAGAGCAACACAAAAGTAAGCTGATTAAATAGAAAGACATGGTATTTACAATGTAAACAATTATTTATTATGTTGTTTGTGTATTTTTAAATATTGTGTACTATTAATTATATTATTAGTAATTGTATTAGAAATCCACCATAAGTTATTTTAACATTTTGACATTTACTTTTGTTATTCTAAACTTGTACCAACTATTTTTTTTATATTTATGTTTTTTAAGAAATGTGTGGAGCATTGAAGAAGTTTTATAAAACAACTTATGGAAAAATGGATCAACTTGAGCACAATGTAATAAGTCCCACTAATGTTGATCTTTTAAACAAGTTTGTAGAAATGACAGTAGTTGATGCAAATGATACAGAGAGAGACATTTTTAATATTGCTGAGCGAGAGTTGTTCCTTCACAGACAAACAACTTACAAACCAACTGAGTTTTATAAACTATTTTCAAAAGAACTACCTTGATATCTGGTATTGCTGGAATTGGAAAAACTTGTTTGCTCAGAAAATGCTTACTTGACTGGGCTAGTAATACCTTATGGAAAAACGTTGATCTTGTTATTTATCTTGAATGTAGAAAGTTAAATCAATATCAAAATGTTGTTAGCATAAACGATTTGGTAAAAGTTTTCTACAAAAATGTTTTTAAAAAATGCAGTTTTTGTGAATATTTTTTCAGTTTTATTTGTGATTGATGGGTTGGATGAGTTTGCTTATTTGGATGAATTATTAAATCACAATCCTCTTAATCCAAGCAATCATCCCATTGTTAATGTGTTAGCAGATGTTTTGGACTTTGAAAAGTACAAATGCATTGTTGCTGGAAGAGTAGGAGCTATATTACAATATAAAAATAAAATGACAGAATGTAGAGAGAAGTTAATCATTCAAATAATGGGTTTTAATGACCTTGGAATAAAGGAGTATGTAAAAAGAGTTGGAAATGCAAAAAAAGCCATAAAAGATGTTCTTAAGTCATCTCAGATTGCTAAAGCAATGGCATCTGTCTCTTTTTATTTGTCAGCAATGTGTACAGTTATTGGTTCATCCATACTCAGTGGTGCTCATTCATTTTTGAGTACAACGGAGTTATATTGCTGTATATTTGTATACTTTTTGCAAAAGCATATAAACAGAAACAATGAACCAGTTTATAAGTTGATGGAAAAGGAGAGTAGCAAGCAATACATTTTAAATGTTTGTAAAGTTGCTTGGCATTTGTTTAATGAAAATAAGGTTGTTTTTTGTCAAAATGAAATTGAAATAATTGTTGATGACATTGACAAAACTGCAATTGGTGATTTGGGTTTCATTGAAAAAGTTGAATCACAGCTTGGTTATCAGTATCAGTTTGTTCACCTGACTTTGATGGAATTTTGTGCTTCAATACATGCACATATTAATTTGAGTCTTGAGGAGATTGTTTGTAATAAAAAACTGCGAAGCTGCTTACCAATGATCTGTGGACTGAAAAATGAAAATGGAGGACCTTTTTTGAGATTGCTTGCTGACTTGAAAACTTCAAAGAAGGAAAGTAGCTCCATGCTTGGTAAGTTCATAAAAAGTATTAAAGAAACTTAGAGTCACTTTTTGAATCATTTTGTTGTTGAAATATTTGAGTTGCAATTAACAGTGAAACCTCTTATCTTTTCCAGACGAAAAAGAAAAAGAACAAAATTTGTTGCTTAATGCTGTGCTTGGTAAGTATATTATTCAAGATAAAGAATTGTAAACTTACTTTTAAATATGCTGATTGGTCAACCTTAAATTAAGAACGAAATTGAGTTAAGTTTTTTGTTGAAGTTAAAGAACTTTGAACTTTGTGCTTTTAAATACGCTGTCTCTGTTAAATTAAAAATATCAATTGACTGAAAAATAAGCAACAAAAGAATGATGGCCACCAAAAACTTGTAATATTTAAAATAGATGATAGACCAAACCTATGCAAGTCAATATTGATTAATTTTGATATTATAATGGACGCTATGTTATTTAATATTTAAAAATCGTTTCTCATAGAATATTAATAATAATAATAATTATAATGATAACAATAATATAATAATAATAATAATAATAATAATAATAATAATAATAATAATAATAATAATAATAATAATAATAATAATAGTAATAATATAATAATACTAATGATAATAATAATAATAATAATAATAATAATAATAATAACAATAATAATAATAATAATAATGATAATAATAATAATAATAATGATAATAATGATAATAATAATTTGTCTTTTTTCTATCTGCAGCTCAATATTTCTAGAAGAATATCCTAAATGTTTTTTACTTGATCTTTAAAATCATGAAAAAGCTCTTTTTCATATTTAATTGAACAAGTGCATTTAGCTCAATCTTCAGTTAGGAAAGGTTAAGTTTCATGAGTTGAAAGTCGAAATTTCTGTTACAAGTACAAATAAGGTCTTCCAAAAAGAAGCAGGACACTGCCATAAAATTAACTTGAAGTAATTAACTAAAATGATAACGATAATATTAGTAATAATAATGATAGTCATAATAATCATAAAAGCAATAGTAAAGTACAACTTTACTATTGGTGTTATACAACTTTCTTGTTTCATTTTTCTTCTTGTCAATAAATATGAATACCTTCTAAATACATTTCATTTTTGTAAATTGAAAAGTATCCGTATTTTTGCTTCTATATTCGAAATTCTATTTCAAAAAAAAAAAAAGATAAATTTAATAATTTTTAAAAAGTTTATAGAAGTTCTATAGAACTTTTTTTCCTGGGTAATCAGTCAGAAGTTATTATGGTTATAACTAATAAGATAGAATATTTATTTTATGATAAAAGGCTTATAGAAAGGCTTATAGAAGTATTTTTCTGTGGAAAAAGATTTCTATAAGCTTTTTAGAGGCAGGTAAGGTTTTAAAGTTTTTTTTATCATTTTTGACCATAACAAAAATATCAACTCTGACTTCAATTTCATTACAAGACCATAACAACTCTGACTTCAATTTCATTACAAGACCATAACAATAAAAATATGGGAAAAAGTTTGGGTTCCTTATATTTAAGGAATGAGTATTTACTGTTTTTGCCAAAAAAGTAAATTTCACTTTTTAAAAATTTGCAAGGCAGAAGATAAACGATTTAAAATTGTTTTTCCTCCCCTTCTTTCTTTTTTCATTAAACAAGAGGTTTTTTCTAAAAAAGAATTTCATATGTTGCCCTTTTTTTTTTAAGCCCTGGTACCAAAAAAGTTTGGGTTCCCTGATGGTAAGACATATATTTCAATTTGTTTGTTGCAATTTTCACATGATCAATCCATTTAAAATAGAATTGCTTTTTTTTTCGATAAAATTTTTTCGATTCGTTCACTCGCCACAAATTTAAAATAATTGATGAATTCGACTAATTTTCTTCTCTCATTTGCAAAATACAATTGAGCATTTCCAGCTAAAAATGATCTACTTTTTATAAAAACACGGGAAGAATTTTTTTTTGAAGAAAGTTGAAATAGCTGAAAGGAGAAAGTGAAAATTTTTATTACTTAAGTTTTTTTTGGTCTGTTTTACGAATAAAATGATTCTCATATGACTTTCAGTATGTTATAAATATTTAGTATTTTACTAATTGTAGAGTAAATGGTGTAAATGTCAGTTGCGTTCGTTTTTTAGCCTTGTTACTTAAAAGTCAGAAAATATATTACGGTAAGAATTAATTTTTTATTTTAATCAATAATAACCAATCCATTTAAAATATGATTGCTTTATTTTCGAAAAATTTTCTTCGAATTGTTCACTCGATTTAGTATTTTACTAATTGCAGTGTAAATGATTTTATTTGTCAGTTGCGTTCGTTATCGAGTTAAATGGATTGTTTTGTTAATTTTATTTGTAAGCCTCGTTTTGTAGTAAACTTTAAATTTTACATAATTTTTTTTTTGTAGGTTTTTTGTTTTCAGTTTTCAGTTTCATCATTTTGTTAAATTACTAGGAAATAGATATTAGTTATGAATTTGTTTGGTATCGATAGGTTAACAATATGCATTAGACAATAGAAAAATGATTATATTGAAAAAATTTCATTTTTCTAATAAGTTTGAAACTGTAAACATTAATTGAAGCATCGCTCGTGTGAGAAATAGAATCATCAATCAGTTGTGTTTTACTTTACCAGTCTTCAAAAATCGCGTTCAGCCATTGATCAGTAGATCAACTCTTTAAACCACGCATTATATAGCAAATCAATATTTTGGTCTTTAAAATGAAAACTGTACATGCAGCAATTAAACAATTATAATAAAATTATTGCCATTACATAGAAGAACATTCATGTAACCATTATTCTTAAAGTTATTACCGAATAATCGGCTACGTTTTGTAGTAATCGGTAATTTTGGTATAGGGTATAAGTGGCAAATAACAAACAAAATTTAAACTTAAACTGACATAAATCCTCAACCAGTTAACCAATCCGACTGAAATTTCATCCAGAGTTTGGTGTGGCTATAGGCTACAATTACACCAGTTGTTAACAAACTATATAGAGTGGTTCTTATTCTACAGGTGTTTTTATTGGCGCACTATGGTGTCAAAATTTCACTCATTTTGAGCATTCAAATGAAATTATTTCCCGCGGATAAAATTAAAAGATTCCAAAACTTGCATCACAGGGTATCTTGATGACGCTATCACCCCTTAGAAGTGGCGTTCTTGGGTCAGCTAGGTTGGCATTATCATGATCCATGATTACCGTGAGCAGAAAGAAAACTAAGCAACCCGTTTTCATAACATATCCATCCGTAAAATCATCAGCACCTGCTGACATTGACTTTATAAGTTTATAAAAAATAAATTGCGTTAGTCAAAACGCAGCAAAAAGCAAGCACTTAGAGCTATTAGAGCTCTAGCACCGCCTTAATTTCAACATCCGTTTTTAACATTTAATCGCTGCATTCACCTCGGCTTTAAGTTCATAAATTTTCAGTTACAAAATATGTTCGATTTCGAATATTGCTTTGAAAGCACCACTTGGAAAAATGGATTTTAGTTTCAAATAGATTGACAGGATAGGGTAGTAGCTCATCCTTTTCTTCTTCTCAGCGAAGTCTCTAGTTGTTTATTCTCTTTTAAACAATTTCTTTCGATAAAAAAAAAACTTTACCGCTTAAAGAAAACTAATCGCTGTCATACCTGCACTTTCGGTTTGTAAACGCTGTTTTTCGGAATGTTTGACAGCATAGTTTCAATATTTTTGCGAGGTGCTAATGACACATCTCATAAAAAAGCCAGTAGAAAATGAAACATCAGGTAGCATATCACTTTAGCAACAGCTCAATAAATGTAACGGACTAAAGCAATATACGTGCTACAAAAAGGGACTCGTTCGGTAAAACCTTATCTGTAGATCAAGAAACGTCATTTTACATGTACTTTCTTTGTGTACTCTTTTATCAATTATTTAGCGTTAAACAAATCAGATTCGCTATCTTTTTCTCTTTTTTTTTTCTGTTGTCATCTTTTTTAGCTGTTCCACCCTGAGTCTGTTTTTCAACGAAGCCGGGCTTGGGGTGATGTTTCACCTCGAGTGTGGTTTTTCGTTGAAACTCGGGGTAGGTCACGTTTCACTTGGAGTGAGTGACTTTTTAATGCGAATTAATATCAACGTGTAAATAAACGTATCCGCTTATTTTTTACAATGTAAAATAATGAAATAGCACGCTATTATATACAGTTGATATATATATTATGATAGCGCCCTATTATACAGCTATTAACGAAAGTTTAAATGATTGCAGAATTTTCAGATCTAATCTTCGGTTTTTCTTGAATAAAAATATAACGGAAATAGATATCAAAATAATTATTTTTCCAATTTGGTAAAAAGGTTATTTGTTAATAGAATAAAAAAAAGTAGGTTTTGACTCTTTACCGTTTACCCAGAAATTTCATTAAAAGGTAGGTGATACAAATTAAGAGGTTTCACAAAAGCTTAAACGATTTTATTTAGGATCAATTAATTAGCAGATAATTGAGTAGTTTTTCAATCAAAAAATTCATCACAACATCAGGCAGCTTTTAATTCATTAAAAATCAACTTGAAATATTGTAAATTTAAATTAATTTCGATTGCGTGCAAATGGGTCGAAAATCAGTTTCTAGTGACATCAAATGGCAAGTTGTTGGTATGGCGCGGACAAAAAATCACACAAACGTTCAAATAGGCAAAATACTTCACATTTCTAAATATTGCGTTAGAAAAACCATCAAAACCTGGGAACTTACCAAGGACGTCTCCGACATGCCGCGTACTGGGAGACCATCCAAACTCAGCAACCGTGACAAAAATGGTATATTCAGAATGAGCAGAGAAAACCCCAGACTCAGCTACAAAAAACTAGCACAAATCTTCAATGAGTCAAAAAATAATCCAAAAGTTAGCAGAGAGCTCGTGAGACGAACATTGTTGGACAAAGGTATTGGAACGTACATAGCTGCTAGAAAACCTATTCTTTCAATCACGGATAAACGTAAACGACGAGTTTGGTCAAAAGAAAGGCTGGACTGGTCTGTAGAACAGTGGGCAAAAGTTATTTGGAGTGTTGAAGCTAATTTTCAAGGGAAGAATCTATGTCAAAAGATTTGCAACTGAGAAATATTCAGACAGGTTTTTGCAACATCGTCGACAAGGCGGTGGAGGTTCGGTTGGCATCTGGGGATGTTTTTCTCACAAAGGTATAGGCTTTTGTGAGCTGTATGAAGGCCGAATTAATCAATACACCTGCAAGAACACATTGGAAACGTGTTTAGTTCCATCAATCAGACACTTGTATGGCAGAAGCAAGCAATTCATCTTTCATAGGCTTCAGCTCATACAGCACACTCAATCAAAGAATATTTTTTGAAAAGAAAATTTTAATGTGATGCCCTGGTGCCCTAGATCACCAGATCTCAACCCAATTGAAAATATTTGGTCTTGGATCGACAATCAACTGATATACCATGAAATTCAATCAACTCAGCATTTAAAGCAACTTTTGAATGAGTACTGGCTGAAGGTACTTCACGTGATGTGCATGAAATTAGTTGAATCAATGCATAAACGAGTTTATCTTTGCTTTAAAAACAAAGGAGGACACTTTTAATATTAATTTCGCTTTTTTTTTCATTTTTTGTTCGAATGTTGCATTTCGTTTAAACTTTTGTTCTTTTTATTTTTCCTATAAGATTTTTTGTAATAGCTTCTTTCTAACTAAATATTAAAATTTTTATAATATGTTCATATTCATTTTGAAGCTAATTACTTTTTCTTTAACAAATAAAAAAAATTAAGTCAATATTATTTTACAGTTTTTCTTTATTAAACAAAAACCAAACATACTTGATAAAAATTCTGCAATCGTTTAAACTTTCGTGAATAGCTGTATACAGCTAGCGCTATACACTTCCTGTATATAGCGCGAATGATGTGCCCTAATAGAGGTGCACAGAGACTTCATGATGCCCGGGCTAAGCATCCAATTTATTAGATACCCTACCACACTTAAAAACCATTGATTATTTATGTTATAATTGAAAAACAAACAATAATAATATAAAAACTGCCTACGTACTTTTATATTTGATCACCCATACGCTTAACTACGTTGTTTTTTGACCCTTTCCCTCCCCCTATTAGCGTAAGTACTTTACGGACGACCCTTTATCAGGCT
Organism: Hydra viridissima; assembly: GCF_058129835.1. NCBI lineage: Eukaryota > Metazoa > Cnidaria > Hydrozoa > Anthoathecata > Hydridae > Hydra > Hydra viridissima. Next base: position 39,263,210 of record NW_028324300.1, read on the forward strand.
TATTTTTAGTATATTGAGCTTAAAAGTTTCCCTCCTCGGTAGAAAGTAACAATTCACCAAGAGCGCGTAAAGAATGCAGGCAATTTACTGGAAGCTCCAATGTGGTCAAAAACTAATATGGTACTAAACTTGAGCATTTTCTTATTATAACTTTATTATTACATTAATTCAACTCTACATAAAAAGCACGCATGGACATATGTCTGTCCGACTCATTGATATAAGTTTGTCATAATGTATATTTCATATTGTTTAAAAACCTTAGAGAAAAAGCCTTTTGTTAAAGGGCATCGCCAATAAATATCTGTACTTTTAATAACTAATATATCACAAATTTGTACCTTAATAATCAAAAATAATTTCATTTAATTTAAATTACGAATCAAACCGTAACAAAAAAACATTAAAAAAAATCAGCAATCCAAAAAGATAATTTTTTTAAAAACTTTCAATATCCGCAAAAATATTTATTTTAAAAACTTTCAATATCCATACTTGGGGTGTGCGTGTCAAACTCGGGTACCTACCCCGAGTTCGGCACCCCAAGCCCGGCTTCGTTTAAAAACCAAACTCGGGGTGGAACATAGCTTCTGATCTTAGTTTCTATACTTATTCAATATGTGGTCTCCTTTAGTCAGACTGACTACTTTTCTTATGATATTGATCTCAGTTTCAAAATGAAAAGTTTCGCTTCAAAATTTCATTTGTAAATAAAAAAAGCTCAATTGAGTTCTTATATATTTTGACTTTTTGGTTAACAGAAGCACACTCTTCTGTTGACCAAAAAGGTCGCTCTTATAGCACTAAATAGAGAGATAAGAATTGAGTTTAGAATTTGTTTATCATAATTCCAATGTTTCTCGATTTTAGCAAAAACAAGTATTTTTTGTTTTTTTTATAAAAAAAAAAGTACAAAAACATCAATCGCTTTCCTATTTTAGGAACTGTCATGAGACGCTCTAAATATTTTCAGGAGAACTGAGAATATTACGAATATAAAGATTCTCAGGAGAACTAAGAATATTTAAAGCGTACCATGACAATTAGAACGAATTGAACGATTGCTAACTGCATTTCCACAGAACTTTGAAATTTCCACAAAACTAAAAAAGAGTGACGGTTTAAGTTGTATCAGAAAATTCGAACGTTGTTTCGAATTTTCAATTGCAACTAAAATTTCACTCCGGTGAGCGAACGATCGATTTTCAAACGAGAGCTAAGCCGCAAGTGTTGAGTTTTTTCATGGATCGCTAACTTTTACTTTAATTTTCTTGCTAATAATTATTTCTGAACGAGCGATGTGAAAGCAGTGATTAAGATTTTATTCTTATGTGTAATGTAGTTGTTAGAATCAATTTTGAGCTTAATAATATATTATTGTAAATATATCTGTATAAGTTGGGATTTAATGGAAAAAGTGATAAAAAGTTCAGTTAAAACAGTGACTTATTGTTTCTATGAGCAAAGTTGCAGACTTGAAAATTTTTTAGTTTTTTTTTGGTTTTATTAAAATGATTGTTTGATATTTTTTCTCTTCAAAACTAGTTTGAAAGTTTAAAAAAAGATACATTTCGTGCAAAAAATTTTAAAATATAATCTCCAACCGTTTTGACAATCTTCATTGACTGTTACCACTTTAAACTGACGTCAAAGTGTCACGAAATGACTTTTAATTCGAACCTCTTGTCCCGAGAAAACCCTTTGGAGGTTTGAGAGTACACATGTGTAGAATAACACTAGAGTTGGTTTTGAAATCTTTCATCATCGTCCGAGAAAGAAAAATCAGTTTAAAGTTTTTAATTTTATTGCTCAGAATAAAAATTTTACAAAAAAATAATTTCTTTAAAAAAATCTTGTTCTCTATTATAACATATAAATTTCTTCAACATATAATGTGTTTGCAACTCTAAACAAAGCAAAACCAAAAAAAATACATACAAACTATTCTTGAAAGACAAACAGTTTTCTACTTTCAGCTTTGAAATTCAAGCTGTGAAAAACATTAATGATTCTAGATACTTATACAAAATTATTCTACTCAATTGATTAAGAAGCAAGCCTTTATTAAACTCTTACATAGCATATGTAATTAATAACTGTAAATGTCTCTTCCACAAATAGAAATCAAAATAAATGTTTACTATTATACTCGATCAAACAGTTTCGAAGATTCCTGGGATAATCCCGATGGATGGCTGGCCTCTTGAAACGTTGCCAATGAAGACTGAAGTTGTGGTGAAGTGACTCTGTGGCTTGCTCAGAAAAGATGCCCAGAGGGTGGTTGTGGCGTTCAATAAACTGTGTCACATGGAAGAAAACATGTGACACAGTTTATTGAGCATGTGCTTTGGGGGTAACACTTGTGTTTGGAAGGTTGAGATAAGAATCTTTAAACTCTTCAATAAGCTCACAGTAGTTCTGTTGGAGTGTATTCCCAAAGCAGGCATGAACAACAGCATCAAATTTTCTGAGGGTTTCAATAAATGGAAATGCCAAAAAGCAAGCATGCTTCTCTGCAAGTTGTTGAAGTGAGTCAACATTTCTCAAAAGCTTTCTACACTCATTGCCAGCAAATTGTCCTCCATGAAAAGGTTGTTGTTGAATGTTGATCATCTTTGGCCACTCATCTGCATTTTGCCAAACCTGACAGGTTCTTAAAGAGGTGGTTCACAACACCAATAAGAAGGTGAAGTTCCATAGGAGGAATAAAATCTAGGACAAGAGTATCATCAGAAAGTCTTATTATTGGCTGGTGAACAACATTTTGAAAGTCCCTTGCCTTTTTTGTTTGGGCATCGGCTGCTTGGAAGCCTTCAAAATCAGAACGAATGGAGCCAAATGTTCGAAGCTCACCACTGTGATGAAGATTCTTTGACTCAATGTCACACCAGGTGCAAGGGTGTGCACTAGAGTGAGATTGCAAGCCACAAATTATGTTAGCAAGCTTCATGTCGCATGACAACACAAAAGACATTCTCTCTAAACACAGTTTATCCAGGATTTGTTTGACATTGTCATAGTTTTCAGAGACATTTTCTGCAATGGCCACCAAAAGTTGACGCTTCACTCCTGATCTTTGAAATTTTTAAAGAGAGGTTTCTTTGATGGAGGAGAAGTATCTGGTGTTTCTAAGCTCATAATACCAAAAGAAACTTTCACGAACCCACCTCCACCATCTATCCCTCCACCATCTATCCTTAATAAGCTGGTCTGACTGAGGGCCTCTGACTTCAGCAACAGTGTTTCTTAATGACTCCATTTCATTGCAGTACACCAATAAATGTTTAGACTCTTGGCTAGTGCTTTTGGATGTATCAGTAATTTCTGAGGTGACAAAGAGGTCAGAAAGTTGCTTTCCAAGAGACTTTTCTCTGAATTTTTTCTCCACAACACGCTGTGGAACTACTTTGTTTAGAGTTGAAGCAAGCATACTCATTCCTCTATTTGAAAGACCAATCTGGTTTTGAACTTGTACTAGATGTTGTGCAGTCAAGGTGGGTGTAGATGAAGGAAATAATTCTCTTTGTTGCGATGGACCTGCAAAAAATCACAGAAAGTTACCATTGTATCATTTCCAAAATTCATAGTGTATATTTTATTGCTATGCCCTTTGACAAAAGTTTTTTTTGTTTAAAAAGTACAGTTTTTACCTGGAGTTACTGGAAAGGGTCTTCCTACTCCTTGATTGAGATGGACAGTGCCAAGGGGGGAAGGAACTTTGTTGGCAATTACAGAAACAGCCACTCTTTCTGCTGCTTTTTTGTCCTTTTCTGCAACTTCGAGTAAGTTCTGTCGTAATATTGCTTTAGTACAGACATGAGGGATGCCTCTTCCTATCAATGAAAAGCATGCTGAACATCTTTTCTCAACAATTGGCTGTTCTATAAGCTGACTGGCAGTGTTTTTTGCTCCACTTATCTGAGGGCTTCTGAATTTTGCTTTTACCACACTACAAATCAAGCAATCACATGCTGATTCTCTTGTTGCAGGACGGATCTTTATGTTTTGATAGTCTGGCAAAGATGGAAGTTGGACATCTCTCCCTTCACCTTTTCTTCTGAGACTTACTCAACAGTTTTCACAAATTCCAATTGGTACTCTTTGGTCTTCAAAGTTGATTCTTTGGCCCAAAATTTCTTGACTGCGTTTAATCATAAAATCAGTCAGCTGCCTGTTAGCTTTGTTCATACAGAGATAACAGACAGTTTTCCTGTTGTCTTCATGAGTTTTTGCTTGGTTAGGCATTTTGAAAAATGACGCACACCTTGTTCTTTTAAAACGGTTTCTAAACTGTTTGCAGGTTTTTCCCGGAATTTTTTAGTTAATTATTTTTTTGCTAAAATATTTTGTATGTACTATTTGTAAAACAAATAACCAAAATAGACAGTTTTTTTGAGAAAGAAGAAAAAACTCTTAGTTTATTGACCTTATTAAATAAGCATAAAATTAGAAACTTTAAACTGATTTTTCTTTCTCAGACAATGATGAAAGATTTCAAAACCAACTCTAGTGTAATTCTACACATGTGTACTCTCAAACCTCCAAAGGGTTTTCTCGGGACAAGAGGTTCGAATTAATAGTCATTTCGTGACACAGTGATGTATGTATGTATGTATGTATGTATGTATGTATGTATGTATGTATGTATGTATGTATGTATGTATGTATGTATGTATGTATGTATGTATGTATGTATGTATGTATGTTTTTATAGTGTGCCACAAGGTTATGCAAAAAGTAGCTACAATAAGACATGTACCAGAAAAAAATCATCGCAGACATTATAAAGGATATTTATTTAACTATTGTATTTCGATATTGAATGTTATATATATTTTGAAAGTGCATATATTAATATTATTAAATTTCACTTAAGAAAGTTTGTGAAGTTTTGTACGTGAGAACGCACGTACTTTGCTTTTACACTCGACATCAGCTTTTGCAAAGTCTTCGGTTAGACTTTCTTGGTAGCTCTAATCCATTTATTTTTGAAGTCTAATGTTTTGGCTTCTTTTACATTGAACCTTAACTATCTTTTGACAAGAGCCCAATATCTTTCGATAGGAATTTTTTAGCGAATTTTTGCATTCCAATTCATTTATAATTGGAATTCAGTTTCTTGCGATTAATTGTAGAATAATATTGGTGTCCTGGAAGAGATCGGAAATATGCAGCACAATAAGTTTCATCGTCAATAATCAAACAAGATTTTTTAGCACATAATTCTTTATAGAGCAGCTTTGAACATCGAATTGCGACATTTTCTTGCTTTTCTTCACGACGAGGAACTTTTTTCTTTTTATAAGATTTACAGCCACAATTTCTCTTTACTCTTTGTATAGTGGAGAAATTTATTCGCTAAAGTTAGAACAGAAATCTCCGGTTTTCTGTCTAAGGCATCTTTCACTTTTTTACCAAGATCTCGTCTAAACATTTTTTTCTTGCACTTCTTGATTTTCTTTTGGTTGTATCAGTTGGTTGGTTGTACCTTAAATTTTTCTTTTGATTGTACCAGTGTTCTTAAATCGTTTCACAACGCTCTGCACTGTTTCTCAAATCAATCTGCAGCTCTTTAGAAATTGTTTTGTTTGATACACCAGGATTTTCAACGAGAAAATGCAAAATTTTTCACTGTTTTAAAATGATGCACGGTTTCCTTAAACACCACATCAGATTTTTTTCTGGTACACGTCTTAGGATCTTAGATTTGGAAATCAACAGATGATTTTAATTGAAGGAGAGTCCAATTCGGTTATGCATGATGAATGTATGTAAAAACTTAAAAGTTGATTTTTCAAACCTTAGAACACAAATCTTATACATTAATACTGAGCAAATAATAACGGTTTGGGTCGAGTGATATGACAAAAAAAAGCGGTCTCTCAGGTTCACAGAGTGATTTGTCTGGAAGCAAATTTAATAGTTTTAATTTATTTTGATTTTTTTCTTGTTTTTGTGTTGATTTTTACTTTTTGCAAAAAATATTTGAAAGGAGGAAAAAAAGGTTCAAATTTGCCAACTTATTTGTAGCAACAACTATTTGTAAAAATAGCAAAATTTAATAAATACTTAAATTTACTTAATAAATTTTTCAATTGTATTTAATTCTTTCGGGTGCATTCAAAAAAATTTTATCGAAACCTACTTGTATTTAAATACTTGTTCATAATTTCTATCACTTGAGAAAAGAGAAGCGCTAATTCACGGTCGTTTGGTAGCGCTGTTGTTGTACGCATGCGCAAATTTTACGGAAAAAAATCAACGCTTTCAAAATGGTCACGGCCCTTAGCAACGAAAATAATTTTTTTCTGGAAACCAAGTAATTGCATATTCTCCAATATACATAAATTTTTTTGTTGCTTTTTTAATTCAAATTAGTTTAACGATAACCCGGATGTGTACTAAAACACTTAAAACAAGAGAAGGAACATCTAAACGTTCGTTAACATTTGTTGTTGAGAAAGATGACTGGTTAACTACACGCGATTTGTATACATTTTTTCAACCCTACGTTCAAGGTTTTTAATCGTGGAAACCTAACCATATTTCTTGAAAAAGTAAAGGAGACCTTCTTCTATTTATTTCTTATGGCTGTTCTTAGCATTCAATTTTTTTAATAGACAAAAAAGGCACTTTACTGCATTACCTTATTGACCATGATCTTCCAACATGTGTAACTTCGGAGGCACTAAAGCCTTAGGCCAAGTTGTGCGATAAAAATGCATCAGTTCAAAAATATTTTTTTCTAAAGAAAATATGATAGCAACATGAATCATGTGGTACTCTTAATCCCAGCTTTATAAGTTAAATAATTATAAATCATCAAAATTATCTTGCTAGGCATTGTTGTAGTATACTCTTCAACCTCAATAACAATAAACCCAATAAATTTCCAAAGCGCTTTGAGAAACTCATTATAAACAGAAAAAAAAAGAAAAAAATCAAATAAAACTTATTAAGTTCCTTTAACATTTCTGTTGTCATTGTATTTTTTGAGTAGATTATGCTATAGCATGCAGAAAATTAATGAAAGTGTAGTTTATGTTTTGTAATAATTTCGACCGAATTCTTGTGCAGACTTATCCCAGAGAATCCTTCATCATAAATAAGAATTACATAACTTTAGCATAAAGTTTTTCTAAAAAAGAAAAATGTCTCTTTAAAAAAGTATATTGCATGATTTTATATTACTTTTTATTATTGTTATTAATAATGTTTCAGATTTGGAATAAATTAATTTATAAAAGAAATGGAACCTGAAGCATTTTATACACATGATTTCCAATAAAACTTTTTCCATAGTATACTTGTTACTGAACTTTCAGTTTTTGCAATATAGCTTCAATCTGTTGTGTGCATGGTCCTCACCTTTCTTCAGCGTAGATTCAAGTTCCAGAGTGTTATAATTGCTTTTAAATTAAGATTAGTTAAACAGTAGTTTCCACGAGGAAACATTGGTCAGGAATGATCCAGATATAACATACAAAATGCTTAAGGTGGTACTTGCCTATAAAATATCAAAATTTTCCAATTTTTTTACTTTATAAATTTGAATAGTATAATTATTGTAGATTTCAAAAATGTATATCGTTTATATGTTTCATAGTAAAAAAAATGAGCAAAAAAATTGTCAGTCATAAGAAAATGTTTTTGTAATGATAACTCACATGTGCATTGAATGTTTCAGAGAGATTTTTATTTTGTTTTCTTGTTTTCTGAGTTTTTCAAATTTGAATAAGGATATCTTTTTAACTACTTGGAGATTGTACGTAAAATATTTGCACACTGGTTACCAGGTTACTTTCGAGTAGGGTTAGGAGTATTGTAATTGTAAAAATAAAATACAATTCCACATTACAATACAATAATATTGTATTGTAATATTACAGAAACAATAAAAAAAATTTATTTTTGTATTGTATTGCTGTGATGAAAACCAATTACAATAAGTATTGTATTGTTTTTTTCTAACAATACAATAAAATTCGAGAACTATTGTGTTGTATTGTTTTGATGAAAACAATTACAATAGCTATTGTAGTGTATTACTTTACATTATAGAAGAAAAGCTGACGTATTTTAACGTATTTATATTCTAGAGGCTAGCCAACCGTCCTATGTGATCATTTTATTCGTTATTATCGATTATTTCGATTAATGATAAAAAAAAAAAACCAAACGATTAAAAAGTTAATTAGAGCGAGTTTTCTATAAACGATCGCGCGACAAGAGAGCGTCTAAATGATTAAAACGATTAATATTCATGAAATTTGATTTTTAATCGATTTGATTTTTTTTAATTATGGTAGCTGCAATAACTCTATTAAATTATTGTTCAGTTTACTTTTGGCTGATGAAGTGGTTGTGCTGTAAAAAGTGAGAAGAAAATGCCGTCTTTGATTTGCCAATATTTAACAAAATGTGAAGGTAAGATTTTTGTTAGAGCATAATAAAAAAAATAAAGTGTATTTAATAATTTTTAATGATTTTTATCCTCATTCCACAAAATGTAAATGTAATACTTTTCTTTAAAGAAAATTAAATAATATTGAATGATTTTAGCCTTTTTCCACAAAATGTAAATTAAGATTTTTCTTAAACAAAATAAATAATTCCATACTATTTTATATCTTAAGTTATTAATGAAAAAGCTTTTAAAGGCACTTTTTAATGTAACACAATAATGCGTATTGACTCTCCTTTGTAAGTACAATATCTTTAAACATTACAACAAAATTAGTGACAAAAAGTTAAAAAACTAATTATTTACTACCTATATAGTGCATAAAGTGATTCATATATAGCTAAAGATTGTTGGACAACAGCAGGTAATTGCATAGAATGAATGATAACGGCCTCATACCATGTGTAGACCCCCTGACCCCCCAGCCCTCAGCCCGTCCTCTGGATCTAACATCAACAACTCAAGTAATTACTAGGTCTGCATATGCTTTGCCACAGACAAATAATTTTTGTGTTTTTAGGTGATAGAACACGATGTGATACATGCCACGAGAAAGGTCTATCTGTGTATTTCTCTTACAAAAGTGGATCAACATCTACCATGCTATTCCATCTTAGAACCAAACAGCCAGAACAAAATAATGAATTGGAAGACTTAAAGAAGAAAAGTGTGGAGGATAAAATACGATACTTGTCACAAAAAACAGGAAGTTGTTTGGACTCAAAAAAGTCATCTGTAAAGTATGGATACAAAAGTCCTCGCCAACAAGAAATTGATATGTCTATCACAAGATTTCTTGTACGCTTGAACCTACCACTACATATTGTGGATACTGAGGCATGGAAAGATTTTCTTTTTGACATCCATCCTGAGGCAAACACAAAGTGCAGCAGTACTTTAGCAAAGTATAAGGTACCTCTACTTCATAACTGCCTTCGTGATGCCATGAAGAAAAAACTTGAGAATGATTTAAATGGCCAGGCAGTTACACTAACAATAGATCACTCGATATCCAAGCCTGGAGACTCATTTCAATGCTTCACAATACATTACATTTGTCCGATGTGGAGGTTGTATTTATACACACTTAAAGTTGCCAAGTTCAAAGGCAAGCATACTGGTGTAAACATTGACAAAGAAATTGATAAACTGATTTCCCTGGACTTCCCTGTTCTCAAAACTTCAGATCAGATTTTTTGTGTTTTGGATGGTGCAGCAAACATGAGGTCAGGTTTGAGCAATGCAAAATTTGTCAAGAGCTTAGACAGTGGAAGCCTTCAATGCAGTGATCACAAGCTTAAAAATATTCTTCAAATAGCTGTTGAAGCAGACCCAACACTTAAAGCAGCTATCCAAAAACTAAACAAATTCACCACTAGATTATCACATTCTGCACCATGTCGAGCCCTTCTCTCTAAGGTGTGCCAAGACACACAACTCACCTACAAAGTTATACCCAAGCTATGCAAAACGAGGTGGAATTCACACTGCATCATGATTCAAACAATGGTGCAGATGAAGGAGGCAATTTTAAATCTAAATGTGTATGACATTTCAAATCATTTTGAAAAAGTTCTCTTGACTCATGGGGATATCACACCACTAGAGAAAATTCTCCCCATTTTGCAAACAATCAAGACAACAAGTGAGTGGATGTCTTGTGACAAGGATGTGAGAAATGATTTTGCTCTTGTGCGAATCAAATCTTTGTTTTTGACTCTCAGAAAAGAGATTCAAAAAGATGCAGGCTCTCATTCATACAAAGCTTTTTTAAACAAAGCACTAGATCTTTTGACAGAAAAATTCCCGTTGAAAGGTGCAAAGATTAGTGCACTTGCTCTCGGACACTTGTTTAATCCAGTTGTACGAGGTTCACTTCTTCCAGATGATCTAAAAGAAAGCATGATTAACTTGTTGATAGAGGAACATGAATCCACACTTCAATTCAGAGAAAACAAACTTGTCCGTGTTGAACCAGAATTGCTGTTTGAACCAAGTGATGATCCTTGTTAAGAGAACATGGCAGAGTTGCTTAACACTTCGTTAACTGCTCAAGGGTCACTGTCTCTAAGTTCAATGGAAATTGAGCCTCTTAGATCAGAGTTCAATGACTATGCACTGTTGCCACGTGTTGGAACAAACACAGACATCCTGGAGTGGTGGAGGAATAATGAAAAGGTAATTCCAATGCTTGCCAAAATTGCAAGAGGGGTATTGGCCATTCCACCAACTTTATCTTGATCAGAGAGAGCTTTTTCCACTGCAGGGAAACTGCTGACAAAACATAGGCATAATCTAAATCCAAAGACAACTGAGAAAATGATTTACGTCAACAAAAATTATGATCATTTAAAAGACTTGGTAAAAGGGAAGTGGTATTTGAACAAGGAGGCTGTCCCTGCTGAGAGTTTGGATGATATTTCAGACTCTGAATCTTCTTCTGCCACAAATTCCTTCTCAACCAATCCTGGAAGAAGCTCAGATTTAAATGAACTTGAAGATAATGCTTTGGCGAGCAGCCAACACGACAGCCTTCAAAAAAGAGGAAAAATTCCTAAATCATCTGAAGCCTTGCCTCTTAAACAAACCAACAAAAATAGCTAAACTAACTGAGAGACATTTTGTTTGCCATCTTTTGATGTGTTCGTGATTTTTGTACAATAAATGTTAAAACAAAATGAGTTTCATTGTGTTTTTCATTTTGTGTTTTTCTCTTAAAATAAAAAAAAATATTTTATCGAGTTTTTTATGAAAAAGGAGTATTAGAAATTTAAAAAATCTAACTGGATTTAAAATGAATAAAATGACTAACTGTTAGACAATTTGATTAAAATGATTAATAGTTTACTCGAAACTGATTAAAACGGTCACACAACTTTAATCGAATTAATCATTAATTTTTTAATTTGGTTGGTCATTAATCGATAATCGAAAATCGCGGTTGTCCGCTCTCTAGAAAAACCTTCCGATTTTTTGACAGTAGTTGAAGAGTTGTGGGAGCGAGTGCGCTCTCCTCCGTTATTATTTTATTTTTCAATTTCATAAAAAGACTTTTTATTTAATGTTTATTAATTTTACGCGGTTTTATTTCGGATTTAGTTAGCCACATATACTAATTTTTAAACTATCAGATTAATTCAGAAATAAGTACGTGTGACCAACTGAATCCGAACTAGGATTGGATATTATCCAAATACAAATCATTTTGTTTTTGAACTTTAAAAAAAAACTATAGCAAAAAGCAAAGTTATAAATATTTTAGGAACTATTGCTTTTCGTTCACGTTCCGTCAAAAAAAGAATTCTTTCTCTTTCCTCGTTCCGTTATTTTAAAAGGAACCAGTTCCAAACTTCGTTTCTCAAAAAAATGAAATAGTTTCAGGAACTCGTTCCTTTTGGAAAACGTTCTTCCAAACATAAAGATTTTGCTGTTTTCTATATATATATATATATATATATATATATATATATATATATATATATATATATATATATATATATATATATATATATATATATATATATATATATATATATATATATATATATATATATAGATGTAAAAACAGCAAAATACCTTTATTACAGTTTTTACAGTTTTTTATTATTTATTCAACTAGTTCATATCAATTTAAACTGAAATATACTAGCTGAATAAATAATCGTTTTTATTATGGATATTAAACATCTTGAAACGTAGAAATGCGAATTATATGTTATAAAATTTTATTAAAAGAGATAAAATAATTACAAACGTATCTAGAGCTGCAACTTTACGTGAAATAATGACAAAATGCAAGTTTCCTAAATGTTTATTGCAGAATGTTTATGTTTTTTGCCTGCCAGTTTAGTGCGCATGTTCACGTTATTGAATATTTTGTAAATTGGTCAGCAGATAAAATAGGTACGTGCGTATCTGGGTTTTTACGGCACCGATTTTAAAGACAAAAACTGTGACCTTTTTTTTCACAGCGTGCTCGAAGTCGGTGTGGTAATGATGTATTTATTTGTCTTTTTTTTTAGGATTTTATATCAGCTTAGACTTTATTAAAAAAGTAGAATGTTTTATGTTGAATAAATTATGGTTTTTTTTTGCGTGTAATAAATTTTTCAGTTTTTTTTTATTGCTATTTAAAATTGTGTTCCTGTTCTGGCACTGCATTGATATTGAAGGCATGTTGGTACATATTTGAAATTTTCCAGTCAACTGTATAGATCTATTTTCTATGTGCCTGCCAAATTTCATTAAAAAATATTCATGACCACATACCGTATTTTTCGACCCAGTGGAGGTACCATTTCCACCTCTTTTAGCGTTACTGTGACTGTGACACTTTATAAAACTGTTTCTGCTAATGTTACTGTTACGTTTTGTTATAAATTCTGTTGTTTTTTTTAGTTACCAGTGATTTTCATTCGGTTTTAAAATTTCGTTTCTGTTCCGGAGGTGCATTAATATTGAAGGCATGTTGGTACATATTTAAAATTTTTCAGGCAACTGTATAGATCTATTTTCTATGTCCCTGCCAAATTTCATCAAAAAATATTCATGACCACATACCCTATTGTTCCACGCAGTGGAGGTATGTATATCCACTTCCGTTACATAGTGTTAGGGGTAGGGGCGGTTTTTGACAGTAGAGAATTCAGTATATTTGTTTTTTTAATTCATTATAATGATATATTTTATTAGAACTGTTATTTATATATTTATCTTTCATTGAAATTCATTAGTAACGATAAAAATAAGGCGAAAACGCTTTTAATGTATTTAAAGATCACCTCCATAAATATATATATATATATATATATATATATATATATATATATATATATATATATATATATATATATATATATATATATATATATATATATATATATATATATATATATATATAATTATTGTAAATATTGCAAGAAAATGCGATATTTTTTTATGCATGTTTTATAAAACTTTATTATAAATTTTACTATTACGTTTTAATCATTAAAAATACTTTGCTTCTTTAATTCGAAACTTTTTAGTTACGTTTTTTAATCGTTTTGTACATTTCACTACGCAAAATCATGCGCAAATTAACAATAATTCTATTACAAAGCTGCCGTTAGCCGAACTCGAGTTTTATATGAAAGTTGCATTTTTCTTAAGCAATTCTTCATAAAAATAATGTTACTTAAATGAGCATAACTTTTTTTGTAAGAATTCTTTTTTCATAACGTTTTCACCATTTTATTACAAATTCAGAGCTCTTTCGAACCATATATAAAACTTGAATAAATAAATGGTTTGAAATTTTTACACACGTACCTAAAAATATCGTACGTTTTTGAAAAACTTCATCCAAAAAACGCAACAAATGATTTTATATAGGTGTCGAAGAATAAAAACCCACCCATGAAAATAAATAGTATATACGTATTTATAGACGTTATTTTTTTTAGAAAAGGTTGCACTACAATAATTTTTTTGGGGACGTCGTTTTGCTTTAGAATTGATAAAGTTATTTAATTTTAAATGTTTCAGTTTTGTTTATAGACAAGTAAATTAAGCTAATTCTTTCGTCCCCACATAAAAATAGATTCTGCAACTATTTATTTATTATGTCAAACAGTTTTTCTTTTTTTTTTTGGTAGTCTAATAGGTTGGGTTTTTTGTTTTCTAAGTGGAGATTTTATAAATTTTTAAAGTTTTGAAATAACTCTTGAAGATGAATATAACTTGATATTTGACACGGAAGTATTTAACTCTGTCTCGGACAACATGTAACATTATAAATCCGAAGAATCTGAAACTGTCTTTACAATCCCAGAAGTGGAAAACAGTGACAGGCACAGAAATAAATGCAAATCCTGCAAAAAATGTATTGTTTATTGTTACTTTGTCCTCCAGAAGTTTAACTTGCATAGTCTTGCGTATTCAAATTTGTTTCTGGCTTAAAAATTTGTGCTGACATTATCCTCATCACAAGTTGCTTGTGAAAGATCATTTTCGAAATTAAAATATATTTTGAACAGATTAAGAAACTTGATGAGCCAGTCAAATTTACAGTCATTCATGCTGATAGCTTAGATTATGATTATGTAAGATTATGTCTCCTATTTCTAGACTCCAACTAACAGCAGTGTTTTAGAAATATTTATTTTTATCAATATTTAGGCTGGGAAGTTTAAATATTTTTTTTTCATACTTTAAATAATAATAAACAGTAATGTTAAATTTAGAAAAATAAGGGCGTTAATCATAGTCGCTGTCATGGGCGGCGTGAAGGCTCTTGGCTCCCCTATATACATACATATATATATATATATATATATATATATATATATATATATATATATATATATATATATATATATATATATATATATATATATATATATATATATGCAACATACAATGAAGTGGGCCGCCGTGACAAAATTTCCCCGGCCGTTTTTTCATGCCAGTCCGACTCTGAGCGGGGCAAGTTGACTCGTTTGTCGTTTCGCTAAATTACATGTTTTACCATAAACTTGTATTGTAATAACTTTTGTGTGGCTTAGTCATTATTATATTGCTTTATTATGCATTAAAGTATTTGTATGACATTTGCTTTATTTTGTTGTGTTGGATTTTGCTATGAACTGATTAATAGACTTTTTTTTGCATAGCCCTATATAAATATATAATTTGATTGTTTAAAAAATTACATAACCGTTTGTATTACATACCTTATTAACTAGAATTTATGATATCGTGTTATTTGGGAAGGTAATGGTATAATGGAATTTACTTTTTTTAAAGTCGCCATCTTGCCCCGCATATAAGGCAAGATGATAATTTGAGGTAACTTTGGTTAATGAGTTTTTTCCAGGCTATTTATAATTTTTATATGGGTTTTTTTTATACATATGTAACGCATAATAATTTTTTTCCACTTTTTGATAAAGTTTTACTTATTGAAACAGTTATTGAATAAGATATAAGTGCTTTTCAAAACGTTCGTCATCATGCCCCATGTTCCCCTATTTCAAACTGAGTTTTTGCGGGTTTTTTTTTTTTTTTTGTGGATCGAATTCCTTTGCGAATTAATTCGCTTTGTGGTTTTATTTCAATTAGTGGATTGGTCCGATAAAATTTATATTGTTATATTTCTTCTACTTAAATAATAATAGAAATAAAAATAGAGATAAAAACTAGTTTGAAAAATTGTTACGTTCATTTCAACAATTAAGGCAAATAACCTTTAAATAATTAGTTCTTTTAATGAAAACTTTATGCAGGCCTCAAAAATATCATTTTTTGTTCAGACAAAAATATGAAAGAAAAATCAAATAATCTGATTTATTCCATTTTTATTTTATTTCATGTTTTTCATCTTTTCAGATGCCTAAGCTATCTAATTTTTGAGAATTCTTCAACAAGGTGGAGGAAAACAAGGCAAAATGTAAGGCCTGTATTAAGCCAAAAACCGAGGTGTCATTAGAGCTTGCTCACTAATTCAATGAAGATCTAAATAAAAGGTTCGAAGGGGAGCTGATGAATATTGAATTCTCTATTGCTCATTTTTTAAATCCTAACAGGAAGGGCATGTGCTTTGTGGATGAGGGGGAAAATTTTGAACTAGTCAAAACTGCAGTAGAGAAAGCTATGGAAGAACTGTCAAAAAAAGAAATTTTGGCTAGCCAAAGCACTCCTTCCTCTTCAATGTTGGATGATGAAGATGATGACAACTTTGATTTCACTGAACAACTGAGGAAGAAAATGTTTGGTGCAGGTTACGTTACTCCTTGAGGTGAAACAAGCACCAAGAAAGCCATTTCAGCTGAAATTGAGGGGTACTTAAATGCAAAACCAGCAAGTACAAATGTACTGGAATTATAGAAACAAAACCAGTATATTTACCCAATGATGTCAAGGCTGGCCAGAAGAAACCTCTGTATACCTGCTGCATCATCAACATCTGAAAGAGTTTTCTCAACAGCAGGGAATATATACAGCTCTAGAAGAACCAATCTTTCAATCTCAATGGTTGAGATCTTAGTATACATGAAAAAAAACACTAAGCAACTCAGAAAAATTCAAGACATTGTGTGGCCAGGAAATGAATTTGGAAAATGATTAACTTTCAGTGTGATTTTGACTTTTTTTATTTCTAAACATGGAAATCATTTCTTTTTATTGTATATTTGAATATTATAAATAAATAAAAATGAATCTTATTTCAAAAGCATTCCTTATTCTTAATCCGTATAAATCCGTAAAAATAATATCGGATCGGGTTCCGTTCGAAAAAAATTTTTCGAATTGCAATCCGATCCGAAAGTATCGAATCGGATTGCAATCCGAAAAAATAATCCGAAAAATTTTTAACGAATTTTTTTCCGATACATTATTTTCGGATCAAATCAATTCGTAAGTAATTTGAACCGTTTAGCATAGATAATTCGGTGAACAATCCGCAATCTGATAAACAGTAACGGATCGGCGGTCTCTAACCAATTCCATAAAATTTAACCCAAAAATTAAGAAATTTTGTGAAAGTGGAAACCTTAGGACTCATTGTCATGTTGTTACCATTGTATTTTTACAATACCATTTATAAAGTTAAGATGTAATGGTTTGTATATCTGAAAAGATCACAAGTCAGTGGTGCGAGCACTCTAAAACAAATTAGACTTTTATTGGTTGATTTTTAATAAATTTTATTAAAAAAGAACATAAACACTGATAAGCATTTTAACGGAACTATTTGATCACAAGATACTAGTTTTGCAAGACAAATGTCACTTGACTTCATGATAAATAAAGTCTTCTTTCACAAAAACACTCTTTTTCAAACAATAATAGCAAATTTTTTCAATTTACTCAAATATATACATACAATTATTTACTAACCACAAACAATGTCCTAAAGCTGCAGGACAGAAAAAGCATGCTTATTTCCATGGCTCATGAAATTAAAGCTGTTTGCCAAATCATCAGTCATGAGCATTTTCATTATTCGTCTGACAGTCTGTTTCAAGGTAACACCTCCTTGAAGACCAAGATATTGTGTCTAAACATAATGTATAACTTGAACTTAAAGAAAAAATAGTTTAAGTTTGTCATCAAAACAAAAAACTCACTGTCTGCAACTTGTCCAGCGTTGACTGTCGCAATTTCTTTTCAAAATTTTGCACCTGTTCAGTGAATCGTTAACTAACCTTATACCTGCAATACTTTCTTTAAAACCACAAAGTAAAAGTCTCAGTAATTGGTCAGCTTTACGTGAATAAAAACTTCAACAACTTTTCTTAAGTTTTTATTCACGTAAAATTGAGCAATTACTGAGTAAATTGCTTACCTTTACTTAAATAAAAATATGAGACAAACTGCTGAAGTTTTTGTTCACGTAAAGCTGACCAATTACTGAGTAAAAGCAATTGCTCATTTTTATTCACCCGGCCTTATATACTTGTTTTCAGTTTTGTTAAAATCGAAAATCATGGTAAAAAAAAAAACAACAGAAAACCACGGAAAAAGAACAGCAACGTATTAAGATTTCTAAAAAGAATGACGTATTTTGTTGCTCTGCTTTTTCTGTGGTTTTCTTTTTTTTTGTTTTTTACCGTGATTTTGGTCTGTCCCTACACAAGCTGAAAAGAAAAACTGATTGTGAATTTGTTTAGCACTTTAAATAATTTGTTTCTATCTGCCGATTGGTTAGAAAGCTCATTAAACGTAAGACATTCTAAACATTTCTTATATATTGCAAGAGATTTTGTTTTCCTTTGCACCCTTGATGTATTAAGTACAGAAAAAAATTTCTTGAAGTAGCTTTAGTAAAAAACTGAAACACTAGAAATGTAATGTTAAAATCCAATTATTTTTTAATTATGTCAAAAATAATTGGATTTTAACATTACGTTTCTAGTGTAATGTTAAAATCCAATTATTGGAAATATGTCTGCTCAAAAAACAGGCCAATATTGATGTAGATGACAAGTAAAAGTCAGCATCTATTGAGCTCCTTTTGCTCTACTTGTTGTGCTTTAAAAAAGTTTTTTCATCACCTGTAAATAACAGGATTTTTGAAAGCAAAAGTTTTTAGTTTAACTGTCCTTTTACAAGAAATGCTTCATTGTTAGTTCCCAGCTTCCTGTTAACAATGTTCGACAACGATCTCCTTTTTTGTAACCAAAACTTTATGTAATCTTAGCATTTCAATTTTATTAGATTCGTTAGAAACATTTGTATAAGTTTCTTTTTCTAATAATTTACTTAAACAAATGTTTGCTATAAGGATAAGTCCTTTAGTGAAATTTGGTAAAAATGCAGTCATAGAAGCTGTTATTTGAAAGATTGAACAGTTAAGAAGGGTTAGATAAGTAAAAATATGTAAACCAATAGTTTTCCTATATATTGTGACAGGTATTTCCTGAAAATTTTTAACTTTCCTATTAAAAGCCAAAGGAAGTGTCTGATTTTTTTTTGGAAAACATCACAAGATTAAAAATCTAAAGTATTTTTTCCTAATCACTTTCGTTCTCTAAATTGACTTCCCATCGATCCCAAGACACTTAGCATCTCAAGGAAAGATTCCATTTTATATTTGTTCATCTTCGTTATCTTGGTAAATATGCTCAACAATAGTTTCAATTAAATATCGATTAAATGAGTCTCCTGTGCAAATCTCTTCCATTCAGTTGATAAATATATGATCAAGAACTTTTGCAAATTTTTCTAAATACAAGAAAAATGTAATGAAACCGAAGATAGGCTAAAAAAGATAAAACCCATAAAAATTCAATATTCAAAATACGAATACCATGGTCTAAGATCAAATTAGAAAAACTTGTTAATAGAAATCAAAGAAATTGGGTAACATTTAAAAAAAAAAACAGCCCCAATTTTTCAATTAAAAACCTGCCTATTGAACATATTGCAGTGTACAGTTCATAAAATACAGAGAACAATCTCAGCAAAATGCTTATCAACCATATACAAAGTTCGTCATTCAGAAGACCTTAAATGCCACGCTAATTTTCTATCTGACAATAATAATATGTGATTCCATAGTCTATACCAGGGGTGGGGAACCTGCGGCCCCCAGACACTCTTTGTGCGGCCCCGAAACGTAAAAATAAGAACTTAAATTTTTTTAAAAATATTTTAGAGAATAAAGTGAAATTTAAAAAATTACTTTATTTTTACATTTTAGTAGGGTTCGGAAAATGTGTCTGCGCAGATCTGCGCAGACGAAAATATTTCAGTATCCTAAAATCTCTCTTTGACAACAAGAAGGATCCATTGGAAATTTGGAAAACTGCAGTTGAGTATCCAAAACTCCGTCGAATTGCCAGGTGTCTTCTGAGCTGCTTTGGTTCAACCTACTGCTTTGAATCTACGTTTTCACACATGACATTTATCAAGTCTTGTTTAAGATCACAATTGACCGATGAGCATCTGGAAGACCAACTGAAGCTTAAAACTACGAAGATAGAGCCAAATATTCAAGTTCTGGTTCAAAAGAAACAGAATCAGAAAAGCCATTGAGAACTTTTGTGATACATGATACATTAAGTAATATTGTGATACATGCGTTAAGAAATATTGTGATACAAGATGATTTAAGAAATATAAAATTAGTACGAGTACAATACACCAAATTTGCATATTTATTAGTGCGGCCCCCAAACAATTTTTTTAAGGGTTATGCGGCCCCCAAGCTCAGAAAGGTTCCCCACCCCTGGTCTATACTGTGTGACAGCAACACCACAGGGAACTGCATGCCTCAACTTGCTGCCAATTTATACAAAAGAAAATAGAATTTTTTTTGGCAGCAGGAAAAATTTTATTAATGCACTATAATTCAATACATTGTAGTAAATCATGTAATATTACATTATAATCATATCATTATATAACATATCATAATACAGTTTATATTATTTTTTTATATTATAATATATTATGTTTTATTTTATAATGTATTATGTTATAGTATATTACATTGTAACGTATTAAATCATATCATTATTTATTGTATTTAGTTTTATATTATTTTATCAACCGAGTAAAGCTTAATCTTTGAAAACATTCTTAACGTGATACACAATGAAATAAAAATTTTCATGGCAGGTTTAATGTGTCTCCGTGTGTACTTTTTTGTACGTCTTTAATATTTCTATTTTTTTAATATTTTATTTTTATTTCTACGTTTGTAAGTCGTTTTTATAAGTAATGGTCACATTTTGCGAAGTTTTTCAGAAACTACTTGCATGTTGGTATAAAACACAATCTGAAGGATGACAATGCACAGAAAACTTAAAAAATGTTAACATCCAGAAGTATAACAAGTTTGAGACAATGATAACCCAATGACTAGTATAGAGACAGTTCCATTACTTCTATAACAGCGCATGACCTTAATCTTAATTACTAAGATTTGGTCATCTGGTTTTGCCGAGATCTATTCTTTGAAGCTAATGCAAAGGAAAGTATGATTGGATTTTTTCAAAAAATGTTCCCAACAACATCACTGCCAAATGCTGCAATACAAAGACAAGACAAACCACTATATGGGTGTCAGAGCTAGCTTTATCAAGAACTGGAGTTTCAACATTGTTACGTTAGGCTGCCATGATTTAACAGAAAAAACTGGTTGTGGTATTGCTGATTATGTGCAGAAACTAGTGGGAGAGTTTCTATCCGATATGCAATATGTGTCATACACAGCTCTTAACAACGTTGTTTCTGATCTCTACTTGCCAAATGCGGCAAATATGAAGTAACGCTCGAGCCTGCTCAAACTTGAAAGTGTGCAGCACCGTACAGCACATGCTTTACGCTTACTTCTGACTGTAGACAGCCTAAGTACAGAGCTTGAAGTTGATGGTCTGTCAATTAAATGTCGAGATATTGTGTCAGCACTGCATTTCAAGGCTGAGCTGGTGGATGAAGGGCAAGCATGCTCCAAAGATAAAACTTCTTTGGAAAATTTAAAAGCAAAGCGAGATCAAACGTGCAAGTTGATGGAGTTAGAAGATCATTTCCGGTTATGACGAGAAAGATGCAGAAACATCAACAAACGACATACAGTCACAATGACAAGGTTTGAATAGACCTATTGCGTGAAGTACAGGTTGCACTAAAAAGAATTGGGAAAGCCGAGTTGTCTCTTGACGTAGACAAAGTCACCCTGCTTGATGAACTGGCAAGTTTTCTTGAGCCTTTTTTTCTAAAGCTTTCTGAACAGCAATGGTCATCAGTAGTACAATTAGTACAAGTGGCTGCAATATATTGTGAAATATCATCGCCATCTGCATTAGTAGAATGTTTTCTACCACTAACATAATTCTAAATTCGAAAAGGTGCATGTTAGGAGCTGATAAGTTGCCTAGAGTTTTGTTTATGCATACCAACTTTGATCTTTTTTATGTTATTTCAGTTACAGTCAATAAAGGCGTGGTCTGTTTTAATATGAACTAATGACTTTGATTTTTATTTAATTCTGATTAATGATTATGTACAAAGCTTTTGGAAAATTTAAAAGATGCAGAAACATCAACAAACGACATTTTTAATGCAGAAACATCAACAAACGACATTACAAATTTCAGCTGTAGGTGGAATAATATTAGGTGACACGAACGTATAGCGCAAGCTGGGGTCTACATTTTTGTTTTGGAAAAGCAACACTTTAATTAGTGTTGATTTTACGCTAAAGATTCAAAATTGAATTATTGCACTTTTCCATAAATAAGCTTTCGAGCATAAGAGAACATTTAGCCGTAAATTTAGCTGCACATGAAAAACATTTGCCGTAAATCAGTGCGAAAAAGAAATTCAGCCGAAAAACCATCCATACATTTGATGAGTCGATGTTAGAAATATTTGGCTCATGAGTCTGGTGAGAACAGTTGAAAATATACATGCACGTGGCCTGTTTTCTGGGGTGTTATTGGCTATTATTAAATAGCATAAAAGTTCGCCCCCGCCAGAATTGTGGTTTATTTCTCTAAAAAGATGGCCGGCCAGCTCTCTAACGATCTAAATATGTGAAATGTATCTATCTACGTTAGCACGCTTTGAAAAAAAAGACATAAAAAGGATTTTATGATAAAAATTTTAAAATCTGCGAATATCAAGAGTAAACTGATTTTTGCTTCGTTTTTGAGAGTTTTTTTTTTTTTTTTTTAGCTTTTTTACATACTTTCGGACGCTACTGTAGTTACTTTAGCAAGCTTGAATGACAGAGGGACAACGTCTTTTTTAGATGTGCTGGTTTTACTTTGCGAAAT
This sequence comes from Hydra viridissima, assembly GCF_058129835.1. Classification (NCBI taxonomy): domain Eukaryota; kingdom Metazoa; phylum Cnidaria; class Hydrozoa; order Anthoathecata; family Hydridae; genus Hydra; species Hydra viridissima. Next base: position 39,285,941 of record NW_028324300.1, read on the forward strand.
TTATGCAGTTATATCAATTTTTGAAGTTTTTCAGCTTCAAGTAATCAACTGTTGTATTTAAGTGGTTATCAGACTGGGGTATCCCTCTTTGAAGTTAAGGTGCATCTCTGATCAATGACATTGTTTTAGGTTACATGCACCTAGTTTGTCTCGGAGCAACGAAAATAATTTTGAATAAAAGTGACCCAACGCCGACCATTTGCAATCGCCACTGAGTAAAATGTGTTGATCTCCTCGAAATAAAATTTCTTTTTATTTAACTAGCAAAGTATGTGCAACACCACCCCACTCGTTGCGCTGTTTTTTCGATTTTATCTTTCGATCTCGCCAGTTTGTTTACTGAGTCTTCTAGAGGGTCGCGAAACTTTCGCGCAGAGGAAAATAAACAAGAAATGTTATTGGCAAAAATGAAAGGAAAATTACAAGAAAGTGATTTGCTTCAAACAGTTTTCAAAGACAAGTTTGTGAAGTTAACAGTATTTCTTTTCGATTATCCTTCAGTTAGGCGGCGTAAAATAAAAATACCCTAACGCTTTTTCAGTAGGGTCCTCCTACTTTTTACGTACCTACGGAGGAGTTTTTTTTTATTACATGAAACAAAAGAAAGAAAAACTTTACATAATTACATAATTACCATGGCATAATTAACATTATTTTTATAAACTTAAAACTTTACAAGCATTACAAATTTCATCAAAGGTAAAAAATTTATTATCATTGTTGTTTTAATTTCATTAACAAAAAAAAGTTTTAAAAGTAAACAAATCAAGTTTTTGATTATTTTTAATGAACTAAAAAAAAACTATTTTAAGTTTAATGAACTTTTAAAGTTTTATGAATGAATTTGATTTTTTAAAAAGAATGCCACGAGGTAGGCTAAGCGCACCAACGTTCGTAGTGGAGGAACACGAAATCTTAGGTCAAGACGATGATATATATTAACTAGATATCTAACTCGTGCTTCCGCAGTTAGATATCTAGTTAATATATATCATTGTCTTGACCTAAGATTTCAATTATTGTCAGTTAAAATAAAACGGGTACCGGCATTAAAAACTTAAAAAACATGCTTCACTTTTTCTTACGGAAATTTTGTGAAGTTAGACATCTAGTTAATATATATCATTGGGTCAAGACGACACATTACGAAAAAACTGAAACTTTTATGATGTATGCAATATTGTAAGAGAAACAATGGCCGCTCTTAAAAGGCTTTCAATAAAGACACTTGCTAAATCATTTTTTATTGTGAAACATGGCGACTTCCTTTTTGGATTAAATGCATTAAAAAATGCAATTAATGTTTATTAATGGATTTGCAAAAACTGCAAAAAGTGGCAAAGCGTTCGTGATGGTTCATTTTTTAGTTCTAGAGTAGACTGCCGCCTAGACAACTTCTATTTTATATCTATAGCTAGAGCCATAATGTACCACTGCACAGTGGGCCAGAATGCACTTTTACTGGACAAAATTCATAACTAATTTAATATTAGAGCTATATTCACTAAAATTAGTATGAGTACTAATATGATGTCTGCGCTTTTTATGAAGGTAATATTTTTTTATTTCGTTGCTATGGATACCTTTATTTTGCTTAGCAACAACCTACTTTTGTTATCTGCAGATATTTTATAAGTGCTATATTTACTAAATTTGGCATGAGTACCAATATGAGATCACACTTCTTACAAAAGTGATAATTTTTTTAATTTAGTTGTTATGGATACTTATATTGCTTAGTTACCGGATACTTTCCTTAGTTACAAAGTGGTAAATTGATATTTGAATATCTTATGGGATTTTTGACCCACCTATATTGAATTAAAATTGAGTATTTAGGTAAATAATGTTTTAGGAATAATAAAAGCAAAAAATAGTGCAAGAAAACGTTATCAATTTTAAATTACATCAAAAAATTATAAAACAATAATATCGTTTGAAGATTGTTTAAGTAATTGTAAAACATCTGAAGGAAATGCTGTATGATTTGTTTGGTGTGATGTTGATTTACGCAATGATGAAATAACAGGATCACTGGAAACTAGGAGTCTATTGATAAGATCAGTATTTGTTGCTTTTCTGGATGTTTTTCGGCTGAAATTTTCGCGATAAGATTTAAAGTCTTTATTTCTAGCCTCTTGAGCTTCCTCTGACATAAGTCCGGTGGGTAATGTAAGGCTTTTAATTATGTCATGTCCATGTATCAATACTTTGTGAACTGATTGAGCCAAGTAATACCATGGATAAAGAGACACATATAGTCTAAAAGTGTCAAAACAATAATCCTTGAACTTTAAGCAGTCTATTTCATATCCTGAAGAGAGCGTTACCAAGATAATGTAAAATCTGAATATAAGGTTTTGGTCAATACCCAGAACTTCAGCTGTTTGTTCATATGCTGCAAAAGCACGCCTTGAGGTATTGCCATCATTACTTGTTCCAGAACCACCACTTTTAGGGAAATCAACAACAAGTCCCATTTTGTTCATAAAATCAGTCTGAATCTTTTGTTTAGCTACAGATGCCTTTTCTTTGTGTTCTTTAGATCTTGCTTGCCACTTTCTTGTTTCTTTTTTATATGCAATGTGCAATAACATCTCAAAAAATCGAATCCATGCATGAAGACTGGAAAGACCATATTTGAACTCTCTGTTAGTATAATCTATATTAAGGATATCAAGACTATTCATATTTTTTGGAGAGACACCACACACTGAACAGCATTGGTAAGAGTTACTTTTTTCAGATAATATTGTTTGAACCTTCCCATCAATCATTGTAAGTTCAATAACACAATTCACTTCAATAGAAGATCCGCAAACCTCTAAGAAAATCATACCCAAGCTTTCTATCTCACTTTTAATGTACTGATCTTCTTCAATCACAGATTCCTTGGATTCCATTTTGTATGCAAATCTTATGGGTCTACAATAGGCTGTGGAGGACGACTTTTGATTTCTCCAAATACGCACCTTTTCGTTGCTGTTGTTAAATCCAGTCAAATCCAATGGGACAAGACAAGTAATAAATAGTGATTCTTCACGCTTTAAATCTCTGTTAATGTCGGGTTCTGATAAAACTTGTTTATAAATGCTTTGGCCAGTAGCACCATCAAAACCAGCCTTACACGTTAGTGTCATTGTTTTTATTGCTTTGTCGTTCAATATCAAGTGCCTTAGCACAGGTTCCTGAACTGCACAGATTCTTTGCAAAGTATGAGTCATTAAATCTTTTAAAGGAACTGAAGCTGAATAATCCTCCACTGTTATGTTTGCAGGATAACATTTCAATTTTGCATCTCTCACATCATTGTAAGCGGGGTAGAGGTTATATTCTTTCTCCAAGGCTCCGCTTCTAATCAATTGATAGGAAGCTTTTGTCAGACTTGCATCAATTATTAAAGCCAGTGCGTCGTCTGCTGAATATTTAGTTGCTTTATCTGTATTTGATATATTTAAAACATTCTTGGCAGCAATAACAACAGATTCATCTCTAAATTTTTTATTAGCAGCAAAAAATAATTCATTGGATGAATGAGATTCAATTAAACAAGATACACGCCGTTTTTTAGTTTTATTAGAACTATTATCAAATGCAACTGGTTTTCGACCACGTCTACTTGCAGTTGGTTCATTGTCTTTTTTTCTGACAATTAAATATTCATTAAGCCAGTTCACAAACTTCTTTTCAAAATTTTTCACAGTATAGTTTGCAGATTTCCACTTTTTTTTATACAAGTAAACAAATCGTTGAACAGCATGTCTAAAATCAACGTCTTTAAAATCAGCAAATTTTGGCTGAATAAATTTTAATATATCTTCAGTAATATTTTGTTTTGAAATACTGAGATTGTTTTTTTGGAGAAAATGATGAATGTCTAAGTTTAACAAAACCATATCTAAATAATTATTGTAACAAGTATTTTGTATTTAAAAGTAAAATGTTATAATATATATGCCGCCTGGACTACTAATACTTGTTAGTAGTTAAGTTACTACAAGTGTTAGTAATTAAAATTAAAAGTAATTAAATTACTGTCAGTGTTAGTAATTAAATTACTAACAACTACCGAAAATATGTTGTTGCTATGTTATGCAAAGTAAGGTATCCATAGTAACCAAAAAAAGTTAACCTCATAAGAATTGTGAATCTCATTTTAATACATACCCCCAATATTGTGTATTTAGCGCAAGTAAAATACTGTTAAAACAACGTTAATGTAAAAATGAGTTGTTGCTATGCAAAATTTAGTACCATAGCAACCAAGTTAAAACATACATAAAATCTGAACGGGGATTTAAGGGGACGAGCAATCAATTAAAACTAGATTGAAGCATCATATAGCTCAAATAAATATAAGACAACACATGGCAAATTGTGGTAATTATTAGTTATTGTGCGGCAAAAAATAAGTTTCTTAAGAAATTTTTTTTTTTAATCTGTGATTTTCAAAGTATAACTGAGATAACATGCTATGACAAATTTATTTCACACATTGGTTTTTCTTATCTCTAAATACTCTAGAATAACATGTACTAATTCTTTGTTTCAAAAACGTAGATGTAATTGAAATATAACACAACGTTGATGTCACCGTTAATTACTTATTTATAATTTTTTTTTTTTTTTTATTTTATCTCAATATTCAAATGCTTAGAGTCCTGGTAACTAAGGGATTTAATATAAATAAATTATCAATAGATTTCTCCTAATATATGTAGATACTAAAATTAAATAGGTTTTCAAGATTAGACAACTAAAATTTTTCCCGTTTTGTCCACCTACTGGCCCACTGTGCACTGGCAGATATCCAGCATGAAACAGGCATCCAATGTAGTACAACTCATAATACCGATTATACATTATAAATTATATTTTGAAGATCAACACCTTTTACATTTGTTACTTTTAAGCCAACACATATAATAAGTTTTCTACTCTATATAACAGAGTTAAAGTCGCTAAAATAAATATACTTAGTTTAATAGTCGCCATAATTGTGCTATATATAGTACAATTATAGTAATTAGGCACATAAAAACACTTCAATACTACAACCACCCATAATTATTGGATCGCAGGCCCTTTCAGACTCCAAATTACAACAAAATGGTTTTAGCGTAAATTTCTTCCGATCACATTTTTTAAAATTTCGGCAATAGTTTTACTAATTTTCATTCCCATTTTAAAAAGTCGAAATTATCCACTGCGGAGTGGAGTTAGGGGGATTTTTTAAAGCAGCCTCTGAATCTGAGGTTTAAAACTTATAACTAAATAATTGCTCAAAACCATTTATATAACAAACAAGTGAAGTCATGTATGCCTATCCTTCCATATATATTTTTTATCCTTCCATATATATTTTTTTCGAATCAACACTTTATACCTAGTTTAACACACTAAAACATCAAGTATGGGAATTTCTTTAATGAAACAAGAAAAGTTTCTGATTTTATTTTTCTTAAAAAAAAAAATCAATGATGAGGTTCATTCAACAAATATAATTATTTTAATGCAACGAAGTTGTATGTCATTATCTCTTCATTTGTCATGTATTTAATGATTGTGGCTGATAATGGACCAAAAACGAACAGCGTAAACAATGCTTAACACGTTCGCTGTAACTAATTATCGATTAATGACCAACCAAATTAAAAAATTAATGATTAATTCGATTAAAGTTGTGTGACCGTTTTAATCAGTTTCGAGTAAACTATTAATCATTTTAATCAAATTGTCTAACAATTAGTCATTTTATTCATTTTAAATCTAGTTAGATTTTTTAAATTTCTAATACTCCTTGTTCATAAACAACTCGATAAAATATTTTTTTTATTTTAAGAGAAAAACACAAAATGAAAAACACAATGAAACACATTTTGTTTTAACATTTGTTGTATAAAAATCACGAACACATTAAAAGATGGCAAACAAAAAGTCTCTTAATTAGTTTAGCTATTTTTGTTGGTTTGTTTAAAAGGCAAGGCTTCAGATGATTTAGGAATTTTTCCTCTTTTTTGAAGGCTGTCGTGTTGGCTGCTCTGCCAAAGGATTATCTTCAAGTTTATTTAAATCTTCCAGGATTGGTTGAGTCAGAATTTGTGGCAGAAGAAGATTCAGAGTCTGAAATATCATCCAAACTCTCACCAGGGACATTCTCAAAAGTAAACTGAACAATAATTTAATCGAGTTATTGCAGCTACCTTAATTAAAAAAAATCAAATCGATTAAAAATCAAATTTCATGAATATTAATCGTTTTAATCATTTAGACGCTTCTTGTCGCGCGATCGTTTATAGAAAACTCGCTCTAATTAACTTTTTAATCGTTTGGTTTTTTTTTTGATCATTAATCGAAATAATCGATATTAACGAATAAAATGATCACAAAGGACGGTTGGCCAGTCTCTAGCTTAAAATAAAAATACTCTTACGCTTTTTCAGTATGGTCCTCCTACTTACGGAGGAGTTTTTTTTATTGCATGAAACGAAAGAAAGAAAAACTTTACATAATTACATAATTACCATGGCATAATTAACATTATTTTTATAAACTTAAAACTTTACAAGCGTTACAAATTTCATCTAAGGTAAAAAATTTATTATCATTGTTGTTTTAATTTTATTAACAAAAAAAGGTTTTAAAAGTAAAAAAATCAAGTTTTTGATTATTTTTAATGACCTAAATAAAAACTTTTTTAAGTTTAATGAAGTTTTATGAATGAATTTTGATTTTTTAAAAAGAATGCCACGAGGTAGGCTAAGCGCACCAACATTCATAGTGGAAGAACACGAAATCTTAGGTCAAGACAATGATATATATTTACTAGATATCTAACTCGCGCTTCCGCAGTTAGATATCTAGTTAATATATATCATTGTGTTGACCTAAGATTTCAATTATTGTCAGTTAAAATAAAACGGGTACCAGCATTAAAAACTTAAAAAACATGCTTCACTTTTTCTTACGGAAATTTTGTGAAGTTAGACATCTAGTTAATATATATAATTGGGTCAAGACGACACATTACGAGAAAACTGAAACTTTTATGATGTATGCAATATTGTAAGAGAAACAATGGCCGTTCTTAAAAGGCTTTCAATAAAGACACTTGCTAAATCATTTTTTATTGTGAAACATGGCGACTTCCTTTTTGGATTAAATGCATTAAAAAATGCAATTAATGTTTATCAATGGATTTGCAAAAACTGCAAAAAGTGGCAAAGCGTTCGTGATGGTTCATTTTTTAGTACTAGAGTAGACTGCCGCCTAGACAACTTCTATTTTATACCTATAGCTAGAGCCATAATGTACCACTGGCAGATATCCAGCATGAAACAGGGATCCAATGTAGTACAACACATAATACCGATTATACATTATAAATTATATTTTGAAGATCAACTCCTTTTACATTTGTTACTTTTAAGCCAACACATATAATAAATTTTCTACTCTATATAACAGAGTTAAAGTCACTAAAATAAATATATTTAGTTTAATAGTTGCAAAAAGTGTGCTATATATAGCACAATTATAGTAATTAGGCACATAAAAACACTTCAATACTGTGAGGGCGGTGGATTTCCTTTTCTTTGTTTATTATTATTTTGTTTTCTTCTTTTTCTTCTTTAAATAAAGGGGAAGGGGAAGTTTGGGTTTGGTGTTGTTGTTTGGATTAGGTATATGGAGGTTGGGAACTAGGTTAGTGGTTTGGGGAGTATTTGGTTAGGAAAGGGCTAGGTTTGGGAATAGTTTGGTTAGGAATGGGCAAGGTCTAATCAAAAAGGCTTAACTTATATTCGCCGTCCTCAGTATATTCTATAATATAAAACTCAACAAATGTTCTATTGATGTGTAACGGTAAGCACTCTTATATTTGTGTGACGTAAATCTAATGGCGCGGATATGTTAAGGTGCGCGGTAAAGCATCAATCTTTTCAATAACAATATTTTACGCATATAGTAATAACAACAATAATATTAATAATCGAAATGCAAACAAAAGTACTTACTACTGGTTCTTCTTCTCTTACTTATTTTTCTTAATAAATATTCTCAAATATTCTCATCAATATATATTCTCTTAAAATAACTCATGCAAATATTAATAAATCAATACAGATAATAACGCTTATTTAAAGTTACTCAAATATCTTTTCTTACCAATTCTTCTCGTAAGTTTCTCTTTAAAATCTTCGTAAATACTTCTCATAAAATTCTCTTAAAATCTTTAAAAATCCTTTTTTCATAAATTCCTCTTTTAAATCTCTTAAAAACTCTTTCTCTTAAAATCCTCTTTTAAATCTCTTAAAACTCTTTTTATTAAAATCCTCTTTTAAATCTCTTAAAACTCTTTTTATTAAAATCCTCTTTTAAATCTCTTCTTCAAAAGAGACGATCTCTTTTTCTCTAATTCTCTCAAACCTTTTAACTCTTTTCTAACTCTTCTCTTGACTCTCCCAGAAACTCTGAGATTCTTTCTTTTTTTTTTTTTGAGCTTTTATAGTTCTCCATTATTATTTGTTTCGTTGCTATATCTACTTATCATTAATTTACTTGACAGGTAAATAGGTCTCTGTGTGTACGTCTTTTCTTAATCGTTGTTTTTTTATTTTTTGCTTCATTAGTTTTTTCGTGTTATCTTTTATTTATATGACATGATCAATAAGTCTCTGTATGTATGCCTTTTCGCTGTTTTTAACTTTTTTCCCTCCTCACAATACTACAACCACCCATAATTATTGGATTGCAGGCCCTTTCAGACGCCAAATTACAACAAAATGGTTTTAGCGTAAATTTCTTCTGATCACATTTTTTAAAATTTCGGCAATAGTTTTACCAATTTTCATTCCCATTTTAAAAAGTCGAAATTATCCACTGCGGAGTGGAGTTAGGGGGATTTTTTAAAGCAGCCTCTGAATCTGAGGTTTAAAACTTATCACTAATTAATTGCTCAAAACCATTTAAATAACAAACAAGTGAAGTCATGTATGCCTATCCTTCCATATATATTTTTTTCGAATCAACACTTTATACCTAGTTTAACACACTAAAACATCAAGTATGGGAATTTCTTTAATTAAAAAGAAAAGTTTCTGATTTTATTTTTCCTGAAGAAAAAATCAATGATGAGGTTCATTCAACAAATATAATAATTTTAATGCAACGCAGTTGTATGTCCTTGTCACTTCGTTTGTCATGTATTTAATGATTGTGGCTGATAATGCTATTTTAAACTATGCGTTATTTCTTTGCCGAGCAATAATTTTTTTCTCCAGTGCCGAAGTACTCGTAACACCGTAATGAGTATAACTCATTGCGGTGACTACATCTTTTTAAGATGTAATTGAGAACTTGAAAGTTGTAATTAAGAAACGTAAGATGTAATTAAGAAATACAACATGTAGTTAAGAAGTCGCAAAATGTAATTAAGAAGCACAACATGTAAATAAGAAATCGCAACATGTAATTTGAAACATATATTATAAGCTTTTCTCAATTACAACTTTCATCTTCTCAGTTAAATCTTACGTTTCTTAATTACAACTTTCGTCTTCTAAATTACATCTTTCGTTTGTTAATTACATCTTTCATGTTCTAAATTACATATTGCGACTTTTAAAATTATATTTTGTATTTCTCAATTACATCTTACGTTTCTTAATTACAACTTTCAAGTTCTCACTTACATCTTGAAAAGGTGTAGTAATGTAGCTTATTTTATGCATTATTATTATAAATAGTGTTTCAATTTTTTTGCACATGCACATTGACAGTTATCATGAGTAAAAAAGGTAATTTATATTTTGTTTTCTTAATTCTAAATTGTGATGTTTTTTAGACTAGAAGCTAAAATATATTTGATATCTACATTATACTGTATGTTATTGAAAATGTGAAAAAAATTTAAAGTACACAATAAGATGTTTTTTAATACATTAAAAAACATTTTAGTGTGCACTTTGAGTTTTTTACACAGTGCACTAATTAATGTGTTTTATAGTAGACGATAGTTCGTCTGACTTTTTTTTCCCGTGAACTTTGTGAAGTCAGACGAGAAAACTTTGGTTATTTAAAAAAATGAATAACGGCGAAATATAATTACGTTTTGCAGGTTTAAGGAAGGGGGTAATATGCCATTGCTGAGAGCTTATAATGCTTCTTTTTCGTATTCCTTCAAAAGTTTAATAAGAAATAAATCACAAACTTTTTTAAGAGCATACTTTAAATTATCTTTTTCTTTTGTTATACTGCTGCTGAATAGCACTGATAATTTAACTAACTAAATTTTGGCGTAATGTAAGATAAACCCCCCGAAACTTTACGATATTTAAAATAAAAAATAAAACCCCCCGAAACTTTACGATATTTCATTAAGATCAGAGAAAAGCCGCAGGAACATATTTGTTCCGGTAGATGAAAAATTGCATTAGCGCAAAAACCAAAGTTTTCTCGTCTGACTTCCCAAAGTTCACGGGAAAAAATAGTCAGACGAATTATCGTCTAGTTTTATAGATGTTTTATTTTATGATTTGCCAACTACGAGTATACTCGTAGTTGGCAAATAAATGACGCCAACTTACTACGAGTATACTCGTAGTTGGCAGCGAAAGTGTTAAAATGTCAACTGGACATTTTAAGCATTCATCACTTTTTGAACAAAATTGTAATTCACTTAAACAGCATTTGTTCCTTTACTGCTTTGCCATTTGAAAGATAATTGTAAAGTAAGTGAAGAGCTTCATCACAATTCGGACATTAATCACCATTTTATTTTCTCTCTGAAGGTTATTTAGATTGCTATGGAAACAGCAGGAATTAAATGACCAAATTTATGCGAAATCAATCAAAATAATTGGGCTTGAAAAAACCTTGAGTTGAAAACAACTGAAAATTTCTAGAAACAAAACATTAGCTGATTATCTTCAGCAAGTCTTTTTTTTTACAAAAAAATAAAAAAAAAAAAAAAAAAAAAAAATTTAAAACTGTTGTCCTCCTTCGAGAGAAAAAAAATGTCCACCGTTCGAAGCTTTTAAAAAATTCGTAAAGATTTTGTTTTTCGATTCTCTGAGTTCCAATTTTTTTTTTTTTTCGTTGACATTAAAAAAAACTTTTCGTTCTAAAAAATGATCGAATCTCATCTTAAAAACTCGAATATTTTTTTTCATAACAGTTACCATTGACGACAACAAAAAAAACAATCTATTTCTTAAAATATTTCCATTATTATAATATTAATACATAAAATTACACTGTATTATCATAATTCCGTGATTTTTTGAAGTTTATTAAAACATCAAATTATAATATTGTTACAGTTTTTGAAGTAAAAAACTTTCAGTTTTAATATACAACAAATATTCGCAACAAAAACTCCAAATAAAAATGAAATTCTTTTCCATTTTTTTTCCACCTTTCATGTTTTAAAAGAAAATTGTTTTTTTTCTTTCTAAAATTACTTTATATTTCATTTCATAAATAATTCTCACATTATTTATACATTTTAAATATTTATTTAACAAATTAAAAATATTTAAATAATCAAAAGTAATTATTATCACTTCAACTTTTTCAACTCTTCGATGTTAAAAAAATTTTCTTGTATTACATATACTTTTTACATATTTACATTTGTATTTATTTTTTATTTAACATATTAAACATTTTTTCGTGTTTCTTACTTTAAACTCTTCGATGTTATAAAACCATTCTCCACGGTACCAGATCATCAACTTCTTGAATTTCAAATCACGAAGCCATTCACAAATGTCGTCGATGAAGTTTGTGTCTCTGTGAAGGTGAAGATTTAATACTTCAGCGAGTCGAATCCATGGAAGGACAAAACGTTCAAACTCGTTAATTGATACGAAAGTATCACTATTGATGCTTATTAACAACTGCTCAATCTTATGTGTCGGTGTCCATCCATCGATCTTCACTGGATGATCTAACGAGACACTACGAACGTTGGTCGAACATAAAGTGATAAGTTTTTTCTCATCCTCGGATAAAATCTTTTTATAAACACTTAATAAATTCAACTTGCATCCTGCGGCAGATAATTTCTCCATGAAATATTTAAAATGTAAAACTTCATGAGCAGTTGTTCTATCGTCTATAACAATCGACCATTGTTCATCGATTGATTTTTTCAAGTCCTCGGTAATTGACGCCTGCGCTTCAAAGAAGCACATGATGAATATCCCTTGAGTGTCATAATCTGAAGAAGAAGAAGAATAACAACATATTAATATTATTATTAATATTTATTTGCAACAACAATTACTCAAGACAATCAACTTTAAACATTTTGAAAACACGATATCGTGTTTAATAAAAGTAAAACGGATATGATTTTGTATATCGAACAGATTAAAACAATCCGAAAGATCACAAATCAATTCCAAAAATACTTTTTATTTCATAAATATTTACTAAACAAATAAATAAGTTACGAAATACAGAACTAAAATATTTTATGAAACTTGTCGTACGCCGTTTTCAAACTTTAGTCGCGTTACAGCCAATAGAAATACGAATAACAAATAAGCCAATCAGATGCTTACTCAAAAGCATTGAAAGAGCGCGCAAATTGATTTAAAAGTCGCGTGAGATTTTTGATGCAAAATGATTTACTTTTGAAATGAGATAAAAACATTTCGCTTTCTATTTCTTTGCTTTAGCAACGAAAAATATTAAAAACTAAACGAAAGCACGTCAATTAGAAGCGGTAAAAGTCGATTAAAATGGTCAAAACGGTTAGAAAATACATTTTTAAAATTTTCAAACGAAGAGTATCGCATAAGAATTTCATGGTCACCTACTTTTAAACTTTCAAACTGGTTTTGAAGAGAAAAAATATCAAATAATCTTTTTAACAAAACCAAAAAAACACAATTTTACAACTTTAATCAAAGAAATACAACGCCATTGTTTTAGCTGAACTTTTTATCGCTTTTTACCTAAAATCTCAACTTAAACAAATATATTATTATAATAAATTATTCTGCTTAAAATTAATTCTAACATTATACATAAGAATAAAATCATGAACACTTACTTTTTTCACACCGCTCGTTCAGAAATAATTGTTTACAAGAAAATAAATAAAGTTAGCGATTTTCATCCGTAAAACAACTCAACTCCTGCGGCGATGCTCTCGTTTGAAAAACGTTCGTTCGCTCATAATGGTTTTTGAAAATCCACCAGTGTGAAAGTTTCAGTTGTAATTGAAAATTCGAATCAACGTTCGAATTTTCTAATACAACTTAAAACCTCATTCTGGTTTAATTTTGTGGAAGCGTTTAAAGTTCTGTTAAAATGCAGTTAGAAATCGTTCTCTTCACTCTAATTGTCATGATTAGGGTTTCTCTAACGGGATCCCGGAGTTAAAAACCATCCCGTTTTCCCGGAATTTCAATGAAATTTCACGGGAATCCCCGTAATTTTTTAAAACATATTTTAAACATTTATAAAGATTTTAAAAATAATATTACTCAAAATTTGAGTACTAATTACTTCCTTTTCCATTTTGTAAATTTCTATAAAATTAGGAAGATATATTATAAAGAACAATTAAATCACCAAGATTTTGCAGTTTTGGTTTGTGTCTAAAATAGATAAAATATTATTATTGAATTTGATTTATGAATAGATTTGATTTACTTACTTAAATTTTATATGTTGTAACTTACAGCATATAAAGCTTAAATAAACAAACCAATTCCATTTATAAATCAAATTCAATAATAATATTTTATCTATTTTAGACACAAACCAAAACTGCAAAAAACTAGTGACTAATCTAATAAATAATCACAATTGCAAGAAATTACAATGAATAAAGGGGAGTCCCTGATATGTTAAATATAAAATAACTACGGACAAGTCACAAATACTTGTACGTGCAAAAAAAGTAATTAGTTTTTATATTAGTATTTATATTTTAGTATATTTTATATTAGTATTTATATTTTAGTATATTTTAGTATATTAATTAGTATTTATATTTTAGTATATTTTATCTATTTAATTTATAGGATAATGAATATACCGCATCATGTCAAGTGGATCTAAGGCAAGTCAAAATTTTACCAAAGAAAAAAACACAGAATCTGCCACTTATAATATATGTAAAACAACAACGTGTAAAGGATTTTCAAGTGGTCTTCTTCGTTATTTAAAAAATCTTCACATGGAAGCATAACCGCCGAGAGGGGGAAGGGGGTGGACGGGGAAGATTCCCGGGGCCCCGCGTGTGCACAATCAATTTTTTAAAGTAATTTTTAAAATATTTAGATAGTTTTGACTTTCAAAAGATTTAATTAACTTTTATTTTTCATTTTCAATGACCTAAGCACGCTTCTTTTGGTCCTGGGTATGTAATTGATCATAAAGAGGGCCCCTTAAGAGAACTTCCCCGGGGCCCGAAATTTCTTTCGGCTGCTATGCATGGAAGTCAAAATTGAAGAAACGAAAAAAAGACCAAACGAAGAAACAAATTTTGAAGTTAGAAAAACTCAACCTAAAATTACGTCATTTATAAAAAAGGAATCTAAGGTAAGTATGGGTATTAAGGCCCACCTAACAGACTTTTGGTCATTTAGGCTTTAAAAATTAAGTTTAAAAAAATATTTTCGATTACTGCTTAAGATTAATCATTCCTTGATGTAAAAATCTTATCTGCATATTGAGGAAATAATTATAACAAAAGTTATTCATGTTTTTGTAGCATACCTGAATTGGGCGTTATTACCCCCTTATGGGGGTAATAAGGCCCATGTAAAAAATACAAAAAATAAATAAAGAAAAACCAGAAAAAAGTTTGGAAACATTCTTTTAATGCATAGTTTATCTCACATTTATAAAATAATAAGTAATCTTGCATATTTATATACTTTAAAAGAATCAATTTTTTATACAACAGTGAATAACAACAGAAAATTAAAAAATTCAATAAAGAAATGTTACAAAGAAAAACATTATTCTTCGCAGAATGGACATACTAATTCTTCCTCATCTTCAGAATCATACCCCATGCACCCCTCGTGGTACCATACTTTACATTTACAACATTGTCGCATACTTTCTACAGACTTGTGCTGGCATAACAAACAAAACCAATCATTCACATCCACACTTACAGACTTACTTTTCTTTGCACTTGGTTTTCCTTTGCCTTTATTCTTTTTATTAACAGCTTTAGAAGTGGAAGATTGAGAATAATCTTTTTTCAGGTCTTTAGAAACATTTGCTTTTCCTTTGCCCTTATTCTTATTATTAACAGCTTTAGAAGTAGGAGATTGAAAATCTTCTTTCGTTAGGGCTTTAGCAACATAGTTAAAACTTTTTTTGCGACCGACCATAGCCATATTTTTCTTTTTAGCAGGACTCGGCATTAAATCATTGAAACTTGCATTAAGATTAATTTCAGGTTGATCGACTGAAACTGTTGAGGGACTGGGTTGGGTGACTGAAGCTGGTGATTTTTAGTGGGCCTTATTACCCGCTTTGAACCTGTTACGTTTATCGATAATGTATCCTTTTGTTTCAACACTTGCATAAATATTACATGATGAGTAATGATAACGAATAAGTACTTAATGCAAATAAATGCAATTGAAAAAAATAGAAGCTTTATAAAATATTTTAAAATGTAAAAACACGTATCTTAAAAATTAGACTTAAGCATTTTTTGACGAAACTAACAAAGAAATCTTGCTTTGTCGAACGCGCGGTAAAGAAATGCTGATTTTTTTTGCTGCCAGTGATAAAACCAGATAACTCTAATATTTTAATGTCGAAAAAAAGTTTCACAATTTATTTTTTCCCTAACTTTGGATTAGTGGGCCTTATTACCCGCCGGGCCTTAATACCCATACTTACCTTACAGAAGAAGTTGTTTCAAAATTTGCGGCTGTAAATGGCTTTTCACGGTGCATAGGAACATACTCTAAGACCTTGCAACACATCCCCAGAAATTTTATTTTTGATTATCATTAGAAAACGTTTCCTCATTCAAAAAATGTAAACGACAACTTTTTTTAGTGGGCGCCTGGGGAGAAAACACATATTTTAGGGCAGTGCCCAGGAATTTTGTTGTTCAAGATAGGTAACTAAGAAGCATGTAGCGTACTCAAATTTTTAGTATGTTGATACTGGTAGCAAATAAGGATGACTTGCAAAAAACCCCGCCCCGATCCCTAACTGCCCCCTTCCTAGAACTACGTCTCCTTTAATCGTAAAAACTTTTTTTTTGTTCTATCATAAGCTGGATCAAAATTCATCGACAGATTTCAAACTTCATCAAAAAATCTCTTTTCGTTTAAGATTTATAACAATCCAAAGCTTAAAATTACCCCCTGAAATAACTTTAAATGGTCTCAACTTTTAAACGGAAAATTTTTTTTTGATGTAATTTGAAACCTGTCGATGAACTTACTTATCTTCCAACATTCTTTTTTAAGATCTAAAAAAAAAACAATTTTTCTTTGTTCAATAAAAAAATTCGCAAAAAACTACCAAATAGTAAAAATTTCCTTTCCCAAAATTTAATATTGTTTATTGGCAAAACTAATATTTTCTGGCTGTTTCTTAAGGATCAGTTTAAGCATAAAGTTAAAGAATAATTGAGCTCTAATTATTTTAACTACTGTTCCAAATACCAATATCTTTAATAGTGATATTTGAAAACACGTTTAAATTCTTATTGGCTGTATTTATTTTTTTACTGCGTACTCATTTAATTATTTGTCTTTTAATAAATTTAAAAAATCTAAAAATTCGACAATAAACTTAATCTGCAACCTGATAAAAAGAAAACAGAATTTGCTGACAAAAAGAATGAGATGGAAAGCAATTTTCTATAACAACAAACATTTAAAGAATAAACAAAACAATAGATCTGAAACAATAGATCTGAAACAATTACAAAAACAAGAGTTATAGAAACTTAGGTTCGTCAGTGAAGATTCTATTCTAAAAACAGGATTGGTTACGGTGCGGCTACAAAAAGCTTAAGAAATATCAATAAACCTTTTCAACTCTGTACAACATCATTGAATATTTTTCCTGAAAAACTAACATCGAATAACAACCTGTTCAACTAAACTATATTAAAAAGTTGCCAAATATTCTTTTTGAAACTTACAAAAAAAAAAAAAGACATTCTATTTTTCCTTTCACCCATCATGTGTAAAATATAAAAAAAGATTTCTTGAAGGAACTCTCAAACAAAACTGAAACATTTAAACTGTTATATTTAAAACCTTTTTTGAACTCTTGTTATGTTTTCAGGAGAAGAAACTTTACGATAAATACAGCCCAGTTTGAGTTCAGATTCGAAGCGTCGGTTTTAAAGGGAACAATTCAGTTCAACAAGTCGATAAAAATACACAATAGAACTGTTAGGCTCGAAACAAACCCCATTTGAAATGAAAAACAAGTTGAAAACAGATTATATTTTTTGTTAGCGAAAACTGAAATACGTGACCTCAAAAAACTAATCAGTATTGAGTTAAATTACGATAAAAATATAGTAGCTACTAAGCTACTTAGCTCAACTGGATGTGCTTTCCTCGAAAGCATTTACATAAAATATAGTATTACACCCTGTTTTATAAAAAAACAGTGTTTACAAACCGAAAGAGCAGGGATGACAGCGATTAGTTTACTTTACGTGGTAAAGTTTTTTTATCGTAAGAAATTGTTTAAAAGAGAAAAAACAACAAGAGACTTCGCAGAGAAGAAAACAAAGAGCTAAAACCCTGTTCTATCAATCTATTTTAACCTAATATCCTTTTTTCAAGTGGTGCTTTCTGTTAGCAATATTCGAAATCGAACATATTTTGCAACTGAAACATTATCAACTTAAAACCAAGATGAATGCAGCGATTAAACGTCAAAAACTGATGTTGAACTTAAAGCGTTTCTAAGGCTCTAATAGCTCTGAGTGATTGCTTTTAGCTGCAATTTGCCTAACGCAATTTTTTTTTTTTTTTTTATAAATTTAAGAAGTCAATATCAGCAGGTGCTGTTTAGTTTAAGGATGGATATGTTATGAACATGAGTTGCTTATTTTTATATTAGCTGTTTACATTAGATACCCATATTCTTAGAGCAACAGTTTACATTAAGCATTTGTTTTCGTTTCTATTTTCGTTCAACCAAGCAAAATGAACTTAAAAGAGCTGAGGATAATCGGAATCTTATTGCTGCAGTCATTTTAGCGATACTAATGAACAGGTTATAAACTCCATAAATTTGCTTTGTTCACTTTGATCATAATTTGACATCTCTTTGATATAATCAGTTCGAAATTAAAATATTTTGATAAATCGCGAGGTTAAAATTATTTTGTTTTATCTACAATTTTAAACGTTGGGAGAAAATGAGTTATTAATTTTAGTTAGAAATGATTACTTTTATATATTATATCGTGTTGTTTCGTTTACGTTTTATTGATAAGTACTACATAGCGTTTTGAATAAATTTTGATATAAGGCACTCGCTTTTAGAGCATTTTCTTATAATTTGCTATCTATTTGCTTAGTTACCAAATTGTAGCGTCTTACTTTAATTCAACGAGAGGTAAATTAAGATTTTCAAGCTTTTTTAAACACATGCACGGCGTCTTCGCCATTCTTAATTAAGTATTGATGAATAGGAAAAAGGTGCCCACAGCTTTACGTCTTACGGGAAGACAGAATGTTTCAGTTTAATGAAGAACAGGGTTAGAAGGGTGCAATTTTTGATTTAGAGGGGCTGCTATGTTTTTCTCTTTTCTTAATTTTATGTGGTTTTCCAAAATTAAGTCCCTAAATATATGGAAGGATTTATTTTTAAAGAAATAGATATTTCTCACTTTAGTTTCTTATTTTTTTCCCCTCTTCTTATATTTTAAAGGGAGACATTTCCGCAAAACTCTACAGGTGAAGAGGTGGGTGGGGGAGGGGTATTTTTAGAGAGAGAGAGAAGTTGTTTTGACTAAAGTGTTTCGATTAAACTTGAATAAGAAGTTATAAGGGTGTATTGCATCTAGAGTTGATCAACTGATAAGGCCGAACGAAGGCGATTTCCGAAGTCTAGTAAAGTAAAACACAAGTGTATTTGATTCTATTTCTCACACGAAAAATACTTCAATTAATGTTTACAGTTTCAAACTTATTAGAAAAATGAAATTTTTTCAATATAATCATTTTTCAAATTTAAATAATTCTTACTATTAAATGGGTAAATAGGTACTCGAAGGAAGGCTAAAAAAAAAAGGGCAGTATATAAAATTTTATCTAAGAAAAAACTTCTTGTTTAATGAAGAAAGAAGTCGGAGGAGAAACAAATTTAAATAATTTATCCTATGCCCAGCAAAAATTCAATAAGTGAAACTTATGTTTTGGCTTAATCAATAAATACTCATTCCGAAGTGACAAGGAACCCAAATTTCTTTCCATTTTTCAATTATTATTGTCTTGTAATAATGTTGAAAAGTCAGATTTCGTGTTTTTGTTACGGTCAAAAACGATAATACTTTAAAACGCTACCTGCCTCTGAAAAGCTTATAGATGTCTTTTTTCACATTAAGATATTTTTAATTTATTATTCTTTTTTTTTTTAAATAGATTTTAGAATTTAGAAGCAAAAAACAGATTTTTTTCAGTAAACAAAAAAAAAAATGCTTTTAGAAGATATTCATATTTCTTGACATACCTGTCAAAAAAAAAACATAATATATATCCACACAAAAAAAACTCAGCTATATATAATTCTGTATGTATGTATGTATGTATGTATGTATGTATGTATGTATGTATGTATGTATGTATGTATACACCCTAACATACATATATACAGGGTGGCGCAAAAGTTTCTAAACTCTGGTGTCTTGAAATAAAAACTCAGAAAAAATTATTGCCATTATTTGCAAAGCCAAAAATCTACAAAAAAAACTTTCACACAAGTTTTGTAGTTCTCCCATTCCGGAAATTAGCTGGTCTTTTATTCAAAATCTTGATTCTTTAAATACTTTATACTTTAAATAAGACCAGCAAGTTTCCAGGGGATTTAGGTTTGGGATTTAGGTTTGGAGAGTTTCCTGGCCAATTTGTTGAAACCTTTATGAGGTTCTCTTAAATCAATGCCATTGCATTATTTGATATGGTAATTTTCTTCATCTTTCATTTAAAATGCATTTTTATTATTCATAGCTTCTTTATAAGCTGGTAAAATACGTTAAACATATAAATCACCATTTGCAGGGACGTTTTCATTAATAAAATGAAGCTGAGTTTTTTTATTGTGTAAAAACTTTAGTGCCACCCTTATATATACAGTACTGTGCAAAAGATAGTAGCACCTAAGAGTTTTTTTAAAAAATGTACACTTAAATAAATATAAATAATATTGATTTTATCTTAAACAATATCTTGGTTTAATTTTTATTAAATTAAACTAAGATATTGTTTAAAATAAAGCTATATTTATTAATTTTAGTAATAATTATGTTAATAAAACAATTTTTGTATTAATATTTTTTAGATGGTTTCAACTTATATCATTTTTCACCCACTTATAATGTTTGTTCATTTATTAAGGACAAGGATCAACACTTGAAATTGATTACATCAACCACTGTACTTTTTATTATTTTGTTTAAATTTATTATTATTAAATATTTTTTGATAATTAAGAATGTGGAGAAGAATTTTTAGTTACTGTTGAGCTCTCGTGTTAATTACAGATTTTTTAATCTAAAAAAGATTTTTTTTTTTTCAAAAGTTTTGTTTTATAATAAAATTATATTGTGCTATAGTGAAGTTAAAATAGCCAAACGTGTGAATTGTTCGCGAGCGTCAGCTTAAAAAATAGTTCAGAAAACATAATGAAACTGGTGATGTAGTGGATAAAAAGAGGTCTGGTCATCCAGGTAAGCTTACACGATAAGGTAAGCTAACGCGATGAACAGTTTTTAAAAATAACACCGCTACAAAATCGCAAAAATAAGCGCAGAACTCGTTTAAGATCTTAAAAGAGCAAGTGGAACTTTAGTACATGCATCTACTGTGCGATGATCTTTATTAAAATCTGAATTAAAAGGCTGTGTAGCAATTAAAAAACCTTTACTACGCAAATGTAATGAAGAAAAAAGATTAAAGTTCGCCAGAGAGCACAAAGAACGGCAGAAAAATCTATGGGACAAGGTATTGTTTACAGACGAATCTAAATTACAAATATTTGGGACAAATAGAAGTCAGTATGTTAGGTGAAGAAAGGGAGAGGCATTGAAGGAGCCATGTCTTGCATCAAAAATCAAATATGGTGGAGGGAACACTCAAGTTTGGAGGTATATTTCAATAAAAGAGGTAGGGGATATTGTTAGAAAAACGGAAAAGCTTACAGGTGAAAAATACAAAAATATTTTACACAACCATAATGTGCCTTCTGGACGACAACTGATCAGGGATTATTTTATCCTACAACAGGATAACGATCCCAAACATACTTGCAAATTAGTTAAAAATTATTTGCCAAATCTGCAAGAGGAGGGAGTGCTTCAAACCATGCTTTGGCCTCCTCTGAGCTCTGATTTGAACATAATCGAACATGTGCGGGACTACTAAGACAGAAAGAAGATGAAAATATTGCCAACAAATGTAAATGAGCTTTGGAATGTTCTTAAAGAAGAATGGTACAATATCTGTATCACATTTATTGAAAATCTATATAAAAGTATAAATAAAAGGCTCCGAGATGTTATTATAAAATCTGGAAAAAAGAACAGAAAAACCATAAAAGTAATTAATGAAAACAAAAAATTGCATAAGAAAATATATAATCTAAAAGAATAAAATGAGAGGAGAACTAAATGACTGATAAAAATTAATTATGTTAAGCCCTAAAACTATATGTTAATAAAAACGAAAAAAGGCATTCAACTGAAAAACGTGTTTTAAATAATTAATAATGATCTGCATAAGTTTAGTCTGTTATCTATTTGAAATATTAAATCTTTTGGTGGCCATCATTTTTTTGTTGCTTTTTTTCAGTTAACTGATATTTTTATTTTAACAGAGACAGTAACCATATTTAAAAGTTATTCTTTAACTTACCAATACAAAAAATTAAATTACTTGAGTCATCTGGAAAAGTTAAAAACTTTCAATATAAATTACAAATCAAATGAAGTTTTCAATAATAAAATGAATCAAATATTGATTCTAAATTTCTTTAACACTAGTCATGAACTTACCTAGCACAACATGAAGCAAGGAGTTTCTTTCTTCATATAAAAAAAAAAAAAAAAAAAAAGAAAAATCAATGCATTTTCACTACAATTCACAAACCAGTTTTATGCTTCCTTTGATAATCATTCAAAGGAAGCATAAAACTGGTTCTAAAATTTCTATAAAACTTTTCATGAACTTACTAAACATGGAGTTACTTTCCTTCTTTGAAGTTTTTAAATTAGCAAGCAATCTCAAAAAAGGTCCTCCATTTTCATTTTTCAGACCACAGATCATTGGCAAGCAGCTTCGCAATTTTCTATTAAAATGAATCTCCTCAGGACTCAAATTAATGTGTGCATGTAGTGAAACACAAAACTCCATCAAAGTCAGGTGAACAAACTGATATTGATAACCAAGCTGTGACTCAACTTTTTCAATGAAACCCAAATCATTACTTTCAATGTCACCAATATCTTCAAAATAATCTTCCATTTGCTTTTGAGAAAAAATAAATTTGCTTTCTTTAAACAAATGCCAAGCAACTTTACAAACTTTTAAAATCAATTGCTTGCTACTCTCCTTTTCCATCAACTTATAAACTGGTTCATTGTTTCTGTTTATATGCTTTTGCAAAAAGTATACAAATATACAACAATACAACTCTGTTGTACTGAGGAATGAATCAGAACCACTGAGCATGGATGAACCGATAACTGTACACATTGCTGATAAGTAAAAAGGGACAGATGCCATTGCTTTAGCAATGTGAGATGACTTAAGAACATCTTTTATAGCTTTTTTTGCATTTCCAACTCTTTCTACATACTCATTTATTCCAAGGTCATTAAACCCCATTATTTGAATGGTCAATTTCTCCCTACATTCTGTCATTTTATTTTTATATTGTAATATAGCTCCAACTCTTCCAGCAACAACACATTTGTATTTGTGAAAGTCCAAAATATCTGCTAACACATTAACAATGGGATGATTGCCTGGATTTAGAGAACTGTGATTTATTAATTCATTCAAATAAGCAAACTCATCCAAACCATCTATCACAAACAAAACAGAACAGTGTTCACAAACATCACATTCTTTAAATACATTTTTGTAGAAAACTTTTAGTAACTCGTTTATGCTAACAATATTTTGATATTGGTTTAACTTTCTACATTCAAGATAAATAACAAGATCAACTTTTTCCCATAAGGTATTACTGGCCCAGTCAAGTAAGCATTTTCTGAGCAAACAAGTTTTTCCAATTCCAGCAATACCACAAATCAAGAGTAGAGGTAGTTCTTTTGAGAATACTTCATAAAACTCAACTGGTTTGTAAGTTGTTTGCTTGTGAAGGAACAACTCTAGCTCAGCAATATTTAAAGTATCTCTCTCTGTATCGTTTGCATCAACTACTGTCATTTCTACAAACTTGTTTAAAAAATCAACATTAGCGGGACTTATTATATTGTGTTCAAGTTGATCCATTTTTTCATAAGTTGTTTGATAAAACTTCTTCAGGGCTCCACACATTTCTGAAAGAACATAAGTATAAAAAAAGTGTTTGGTGTGAGTTCAGAATAGAAAACTTAAAATTAGAATTTGAATATAAGCTTACAGGGGATTTTTAATACACTCTGATATCCAAAAATACACAACCAACAGCATTTTTTTTGTTTTTTACTTTAATTAAATCAAAAAAAAGTTTTACTTAAAAAAAAGAAACTTTTTTTAAAATCTTCGTTTTTCAATGGAAAGGTATTAAAGCAAAGTTGTTATAGCATCTAATGAAAAATTTAAGATTGTTAAAAACAATTTTAAATATAAAACAATAAAAGATTTTAAAAAGCCAAGTTTTAATGCTTTTATAATTATTTTGTATATAATGTGTTTGTGTGTATAGTAATTATTCCCCTTGTCCTTCTTCCCTATTTCCTGATCTTATCACACTTTTTAAAGTCAACTTTATTATATGAATTTTAAGCCTTTATTGTGTGACCAATTTGCTTTGGAGGCTGTTTTTGTATATTCCTTTTTTTTTATTACATATTAACTTATTATAAAGTTATTCAACTGAATCAATACTATTTTTGTTGTTATTAGTACTTTTAGTGATTTTATTATTATTGTTATTATCATTATTATTGTATCAACAATAAAAATAATAATCATAATAACAA
Organism: Hydra viridissima; assembly: GCF_058129835.1. NCBI lineage: Eukaryota > Metazoa > Cnidaria > Hydrozoa > Anthoathecata > Hydridae > Hydra > Hydra viridissima. The sequence continues at coordinate 39,310,344 of NW_028324300.1, forward strand.
CAACAACAATAATAATAGTAATAATAATAATAATAACAATAATAATAATAATAATAATAATAATAATAATAATAATAATAATAATAATAATAATAATAATAATAATAATAATAATAATAATAATAATAAAAAATAATAATAATAATAATAATAACAATAATAATAATAATAAAGACAGTAATAACAATAATAATAAAAACAATAATAACAATAGTAACAATAAAAATGATGATGATAACATTAATAATAATAAAAACAATATCAATAATAACAGCAACGATAAAAAAAATATTAACAACAAATAATACTAACAACAATAAAAATAATATTAATAACAATAAATATAATTACAAAAATAATACCAACAACAACAGAAATAAAAAGTTTTACATTAGCTATAAGTAAAGGTAAAGAGAAGCATCAAGATAATACTGAACTTGTACAATTATCTCCCACCATAATTCCAATTGAATGAAATTATGATGGCAGATCATTGCTGACATTAAATGAGAAATTTTCAAAAAAATAGATGTGATAAAGAAGAACAGTTTTTTTAAAATCATTATTATCATAAAAAACTGCAGAAAAAATAATTGAAAACAACCGCAAAAATGTTTAGAAATAATTTAGCATAACTTTTAGTTTATTTTTATGTCACTTATAAAACCCACAAAAATCTTTTACAATTGGCTTGTTTCTATAAAATGTTTGGATGTTCTAACAGAGAAAATATTTTGAAGAGGTCATCTGACTTTAACACACTTTCTTAGTTTGTAAGTTTGGATATCACAACTCCTTTCAACTTCATGACTTTTTCAGAAAAGGTAACAATTTCACAACTAGCTGTTTCTAATCTTTTGAGCTTTGCTTGAGATTTTAACAGGTGTTAGAAGGAAGTGATAAAGTCTTTATAAAATTTTGTCATTTACTTTTTAATTTTACATAGTTTATTACAACTAAAAAATATTTTATTCAAAAAGTAATTTGACATTTGCTTACCATCTTTCTGCTGTTCTGCAGAAAGATGGTAAGCATCTGGAAAAAAGAACAGAAAAACCATAAAAGTTTTTTAATGAAAACAAAAAATTGCATAAGAAAATATATAATCTAAAAGAGTAAAATGTGAGGAGAACTAAATGACTGTTTAAAAGAAAAACTGAATAGATAAAAAACTAAATGAGTCTTTTACTCAAATGATTATAACTATAACTTTGAATAAAATTTGAATAAAGTTTTTTTTATAATAAATACAAGATTTAAGAAATGAAATCATTTACCAACATTGAACAGAAACTAAATAAATAGTAACCATGACAGTTATTCATTAAATGTATTAGAAGAATTATCATATACTATATTTAAAAAAAAACGTCAGGGGAATTAAAAGACTGAAAAATAATAAAAAAAGACTAAACAAATCGATACAAAATAATAAATAAAAACAGTCTTCTACTGAATTGGAATAAAAAATACAAAGAATGTAAAATCATTTAAAGTTAAATCTCATAAAAACTAAATTTAAATTCAAACAAATAGAAATTTCATGTTTTGCAAATTAAAACATTTATGTAAACAAATAAGCAATTTAAAACTTCACAAAACAAAACCACATTCAGGCAATAACAACAATAGCAACAACAACAACAACAACAACAACAATAATAATAGTAATAATAATAATAGTAATAATAATAGTAATAATAATAATAATAACAATAATGATAATGATAATAATAATAATAATAATAATAATAATAATAATAATAATAATAATAATAATAATAATAATAATAATAATAATAATAATAGTAATAACAATAATAATAATAATAATAATAATAATAATAATAATAATAATAATAATAATAATAATAATAATAATAATATAATAATAATAATAATAATAATAATAAAAACCATGATGATGATGATGATGATGATGATGATGATGATGATGATGATGATGATGATGATGATGATAAACAAAAACAACAAGAAAATAACTAAAAAAGTAGCTATTAAAAATATAAGGTCAGAAAATTATAACTTAATACCACAGCTATGCTATTAATTTAAGCATCATAGAAATTAAGCATCAACATTTGGTTTTTTGATTTTAAATGAATAAAGTGCAAATTTCTATAGATGTCAATCTTTTAAGATACTCTTTATGTGCTTAACACACCCAGGTTTTTGGTGTGACTGGTTTACATTCATATGTAAAATTGTTTTGAATGAAATCGGTTTTTATTGAATAGCAACTCTGCACAGTCTTTAAACAAAATAACATAAGGTTTGTGAGATATTGCAATTTTTTTCTGAATTAATGCAACTTTGTATGTTTAAATATATAAATTATTTTTAATATAGATTTATTTGAAATAATTTACACAAAAATTTTCATTTTAATTGGTATTATTTGATGAAAATTGAAAAATCAACGCTGATATCAACGCTTGTTGTTGTTATTATTAAGCATCATGATGCTTAAGAGAAATTTTTTTTTAAAAATCAAAATTCGAAGCGAAATGACTAAAGTAAGACAACATTTTGCTTTTCTGAAAAAGATTGAGCTAATTGGATGTCTTAATTAAAACATGCTTTTAATCGAACACATAAATTAAAAAACCTGGCAACTTAAAGAACGCAAACAAAAGTACACATTTTTAAAATTATTAATAAACCAATAATAAGGTGATTATCTCTAGCCATACATATTCTTGGTAAACTTATTAAAGACTTGGGTTTTTTAGTAAAAGAACAACATAACAACAAGATAATGCCATGTCTTTCAGCAATAATTGACTAAGATTGTTTATAACAAAAGAAAATCAACACAATGACTTTGATTTTTAATGGTAATATATTACCTTAATGGTATTGAAATATCATATCGTAATAGGTATCATAATGACCTTAATGGTATTGAAAATTTGTGGGCTTGGTTGATTCAAAAGCTTGCAAAATGGCAATTATTCAACAAAAATAATTTGATTAAAAATATATATTTAAAGTATTTTACTTTTTCTAACAAGGATTAAAAATGCTTCTTCAAAGACAAGAGTTATTTAATTGTTAAAGATAATTATTGAAAAAATTCAATAATTTAACAAAAACAACTTTTCAAAAAGAAGTTTTCTTGAAATTTATTTTCAATTGCAATTATTATTTTGAATTATTATTATCTGAATTATTATTATTATCTCAATTATTATCTGAAGAGAGACATACAAAAACTACAGGAAACTCACCCAATAAGGTTATATCTTGTAAAACATCATTTCTTCCCATAACTTTCAGAGAATTCTGAATGCATGTTCTGTAATCATTTGGATGCTGTTGGTAAAGTTTCTTTAAGAAAAATTCAATTTTACGCTTTCCTCTCGTCAAATCATCATGACCTTCTAGATCAATATCCACATCATGATCTATTTGATCAATAACAGCATCTACATCATTAAAACTAGTGTAACGTGCAAATATTTTCCACTCTAATGCCACTTTATCTTTTAAAATATTCACTACTTTTGTATCCATTCCTAAATAAAAATTATTTATCACCTGCTATACTATGAATACTTTAATCAATTGTATGACCTTCTTTTCAATAATTTTCAATCAACAAACATATACATTCTAATGTGTTTCATTACCAATTTTAGTACTGGTTACAAAATACAGAGGTTTAACTAATATAAGAAACCATTGAGTCACAGCTCTCATCAGCATGAACTACTTGAAAACAAAACAAGTGGCAAACAACTTAAGTTTTAAAAACATTATTTAAATGAGAGACTGACTATCAGAATTGAAACTAAAAAGTTGACATCAATACTTTCTCCTGTACCAACCTGTGAAGAAGATGTTTTAACATTTTATTTGACACATGAGGTTTAATGGGTAACAACATTAACAGTTGTTACCCATTAAATCTCATATGTCAAATCAAATGATTTAAATCCTAAAATGTTTAATTTACAACAATATTCAAATCGAAAAATCTGAAAACTTAGCATGTTTAAGTCTTGTCTATGGACCAGGAAAGAAATGATACTGATATTGTTGTTGTAACAAGAGTTTACACTGAAGAGAAAGAGCAATCACCACACTAAGTGAGCTTAAAATGTTGCTTTACATCTTTTAAAAGCCACCAATAAAAATTGACTTACATTTATATGTGAAGATTCAAATATAACTTAACAATACTATTGGTATATATTCAAGTTCTGATACTGCCAACACAGGAAATAAACAGTGAGACTCCAGTCTCTATTTACATAAACTTTTCATTTTTGGTACAAAACATTATATTTATATTTTATTTATATTATGTTTATACTATATTTATATGTTATTCCATTCCGGAAAGTTCTACAACATTTAATGATGTTATGGATTTCATAGTTTTAATAGTTTTTACCAATGAAAACCAAAGAATTTTAAATATGTGTTTGCAGTTATTTATGACGATTTTTGAAGGTTACTTTAGGAAAAGCATACGGTATAAATAGAGGAGAAAACTACATTATATTATATTTATATTATATTTTATTTATAGATAACAGTGATTTCAATTTATAAAAGTTGTTATATTTTTTGATGAGATTGATACTATATTAATTAGTAACAGTTGTATTAAATTGGTGACAGTCATCTTTTACTTACGGATAAAAATTATTTTACTTATTGAAAGTTATATATATTCAAAAGTAAATTTGAATAGTTTTCAAAAAAAAAAGAACAAAAAAAAGAAGAAAAGCAATAAGATTATTTTTTTAAAACTCCCATTTTCCTTTTTTTTCTTTTTTCTTTTATATTTAATAAAATTTGAAGATTGAATCAAGAAAGAAGCTAATTGTAAACACCATTCAAATTGGCAACAAACAATACTTCATGCAACATAACATAACAGCAATGCACTCTTGTTTTATAGCAAAAACTGTTGATTATCATCAGATTAATTTTTTTAAAAAAATGTTGATTATCATCAGATTAATATTTTAGCTCAACAAAGAAATGGGCTTAATTGATATTTGGGTTAAATTGACACATGAGATTAAAACTTTTGTAGACAATACCTTAAAAAACAAACCTGCTAATTTTTTCTTTTTTTTGAAATAGAGTGTAAAACTAATCTCTAGTGTATTTTGATAAGAATATTCAAATATTTCTTTTTGAAGTTATTCGAATATTTTTCAAATAATTTTCAAACAACTAAACTTTTTCACTAAAACCTTTTTATGCTCACTAGTAAGCAATAAGCAACAATTTGAAAGCAAAAAAAAAAAAAAAAAAACAGGCATTTCAATTTAAGAAAAAAACTATAAATGCTATACGAAGCATTACAGATTTATTTCAGAATCTTAGAATTTTAAATGTCTCAACTTATATCAAATGAATGATAATGATATAGATGAACAAAAGGTGGTGATGTCACTTGCAAATTGTTCAATCTTAAATGACAAATTCGTTTGGTTAACACTTTTTCTTTTAAATGTTCAAAGTTTGAAAACGCTGTATGCAATGATTAATAATCAGAAAAAATAAACCTAACAAAAAAAGAAAAGTCAAACTGATTTAAATCGAATTCAAAAACTGATTTAAATCTTCCTGTCAGCAAAGAGCAATATTTGTTAAACTTAAATGCCTACCTATTTGACAGGTTGTTTTTCTCAAGCAAAGGAGTGTAAAGAGTCTGAAGTCTGGAACTGCGCTGCCTTAATCATCTATTTATGCTTTGACAACTCCCGGTGTCACGTTAAATAAGTAGAAAAACAGTCCTGCGCATGCGCAAACATATTGTAACTCCCAAAATAAGGATCCTAAACCCCAGCATTAAAAAAGTAGCTGAGATTTTAAACGTAGAAAATCGTGGCCTATGACTATTCTGTTACTGATGTTAAACAATATCTTTGTGATGGGAAAATTAAGGAAGTTTTAAGTTTGAAACAGCGTAAATCATTTCTAAAATATGCAAAAAATGTTCAATTTTTTGGTATGTATTGACTTTTAGAAGAATATCGGCTTTTAACTTTGAGTTTACTTGGAGATAAGTTATTGCAGATATAATATATAAATAAACATTCTATAAAAATGCTATGACTTATATATTTTTTCAAAAATCTATTTTTAATTTGAAATTCAGCCGTAGCATGTACTGTTTGATTTAAAATGTGGCACGTTTGACTTATATCCATTTAATCCTTTTCTTTTAGATGGAGTTTTGTACTATGTAAACGCTTGTCATAAGCTACAAGTTCTTTCAAGAGATGAAGAAAAGAAACTTGCTTTTAGAGATGTGCATAACTCTAATCATGGTGCACATGTTGGTCTTAATAACACCAGGTTTAAACTAAAAAGTCTTTTTACTGGCTAGGTAAGAGTATTTGAGTTTGTTTTTCACTAAATATTCTCCTAAAATAATCACTTTTTTTACATTAAAAAAGACTATTGACATGGTTATTTTTAGTTTTAATGTAAAGATAATACAATTTCTAGAGTTATATTCTTATACTTTTTATAATGTTATGTAGTTGTGGTTAGTGATATTACCAAATGGGTAAAAGAATGTGACAAATGTCAGAGGATGGAGAAAATTAAAACTTGTGCTCCAGAAAAAAAAGCCTATCAAAGGTTAATGAATTCTCAAAAAAAGATTATTTCAGACCAAGGTGGATAGTTTGTAAATGACTTAAGTGAATATTTATTTTCTACCTTTAATATTAAGCATTTAATAACCTCTGCTCGTCATCCACAAACAAATGGACAAGATGAAAGAACGAATCAGACTATTAAGTGAGCTCTATCAAAAGTAGCTAATGAAAGGATAATTGGGATACTTTATTAGAGCCAGTCTTGTTTGATCTCCGTACATGTGTACTATCTTCTACTAAGTACACACCAATTTTTTTTAATGTTTTGCAGAGAAGCATGCCTTTTTTCAAGTCTAGCTCTTAATGATAGTAATCCTAATTTTATTGGTGATAATATTTCCATTTTGAAAGGTAATGCAACTGAAGACCAAATTCAAGAAAGAATGGATTCTTGTATTTCAGTTCATGCTATAGTAGATAACAATATTTGTATTGCACAAAAAAAAAAATGCAAAAGTACTATGATAAAAAACAATTAAAAAGTTTCAAATCATTTAATTTTAAAGTAGGTGACAAGGTTTTAGTAAGGAATTACAAAAAGATTGGTCGTAAAGGTAGCCGTATGGAGCATGATTGGCATTGGCCTGCTACAATTAATGATTTTAAACCGACTGGTGCTGTTGTATCCATTAATGGTAAAGTTTGGAAGTCAGCTGTAGCTTTTCCCAATATGAAGTTGTACTTAGAAGAAAATCAAGGTTTGATCTCAACAGATATCTTAAAAGAGCATAGAAATCTTGTAGAGACATATAGGAATGTTTTGTCAGTGTTATTTAGTATAAACTTTAACATTCAAGTGCAGTTGATAATATCAATGTCTTTTAGATTTTTACATTTACAGGGGTTGGTCAAAATACTACAAACACCAGCTTTAAAAGAGCAAAATCTTCAAAATGAAGAATTTTTTGTTGCTTTTTAGTAAATTTTTCATGTACTTTATCATGTTGCTCTAAAAATTTTTATTTTTTTTTCAAATATCATAATTAAGAAATGAATAATAAAAAAAAAAACTTTATTGACGGACTTTTAGTCAAATTTCAAAAGAGGACACTTGTTGGTGCAGGTATGGCAGGCGCTAGTGTTACAGAGTTGTTTGGAGTTTTAAGAAGCATTGTATCGAGAGTCTGCATTTGCATTTGAACAGGAAGGAAAAAACATCTAAGCAATTTAGTTTTTAGAGTTTTGATTGACTACTTCTCAATGTTCTGTATTTGATGTATAAATAAGACAGAAAAAGAGCGTCATCCTAATCCTCGAGCAAGAATTGCGCTTTGTTCAATATTCTGGAAAAATGTATTTTGAGTAACGTTCTTAGCACGGGCTGACTTTAATGAGCTCTTTTTGTATTGAGATGTATATTTAAGTATTTATATATACACCCGATTGCTTTACATAAAAGATGGGAAATAAATGTTTAGAATTAACTGTGTAGTTTCTTCAACGTTGTTTTAATTTAAAGCATTTTACAGCGAAAGAAAGAGTTATGAATTTAGGTCACATTTTTTTTTTTTAATATACGCTATTTAGGTGACATTGCTGTCGAGTGAAACCCGTGTGTTTTACAAAGCTCAGTTTTCTGCAGTAAATGAATTAATTTTATTTCTTCTGAACTGTTCCTGCAAAAATATCAGAATAATTCTACACGAATTCGCGCTGTTAATACCAATCTAAAGTTTAAGTTCCCATTTATCTGCGTTTGTGGACATCTATTTATATAATTTAAATTTAATTCTCATCTAACGTTCAAAAAGCGTAAAGTAGTCGGAAAATCTTTTTTCAAGAAATTTAAGCATGAACTCGTAAAATTTCTTGTAGAAGAACGAGCTAAGTTTAACGGAGAATTTAAATTAAAACTATAAGCTAAAAAATAAAGCATCAAATAATGGCTTCTGATAACAAAAAATAACCCATGCACTGTTTAACATTTTCCAAACTTAAATGGCTGCTTGTTTGTTGATACAATGCATGCGTACATATTTCAATTCTTCTACTTTTTTAATGAACAATTTATTTAACGCATATAGTAGGTATGTGTGCAAAATTTTTAAACTATTCAACTATTTAATTATTTTACATCATTGTAAAGAGCTTTAAATCAGTGTTACGATGGTGAAAATTTCATAAAAAACTAATGATTCTACTCAAAGTTATGCCCATTTAAGTGACAAAAATTCATTATAAGGAATGCTTAAGAAAACTGCAACCAACCTAAAAAGTTAGCGTTCGGCTGACGGTGGTTTTATAATTGAACTTCTTTGTTTAGTTTTTAGCGCATTACTTTGCCTCGGTTATATTTTTATTCAACTAATAACAGAATATGGTTTTTTTTGTGTATGCTTGTGTGTAAATCATGTTTTGAATACTTTAAAAAAATCACCAGTATTTTAAATAAAGTTTCATTTTTCTAAAAAAACAATTTTTTTATGAATAAAAAAGTCTAATATACAAAATGTTCATAATCGTGAATTCCCCCCCCCCCCCCCTCCCCAATCTCTACAACAGAAGAATATTTGGTACCTTTACTGCGTGCAAAAATAGAGTATGAGCGTGTCATTATTTTTTAATAAAATTTGGCAGGTACATAGAAAATATATATATAAAATTGATTCAAAAGTTAGAAAAAAAAACCATCATCCCTTGAATGTCAATTCACTTTCAGAACAGGAATGAAGTTTTCAATAGCAATGAAATCACTAAAAACGTTAGTAACTGCAAAAAATAAAACAAATTGCAAACACTCTACTTTTAAAATATTATCTAAGTCAATACAAAATTCCAAAAAAAAGACGAGAAAAATCCATCCGTACAACACCTACCTCGAGCACGCGGAGAAAAAATGGTCACAGATTTTATCTTTAAAATTGTTGCCGTAAATCGCAGATACGCACGTACCTACCACTGATCTCTATAATAACTGGATAGCGCAACTCCGAGCAAAACATCTAATTTTTTGACGCCAAAATCGCCATATTGGAAAGCCCCAAAAATTTAAATCCTGTAAGCTTTAAGTTCTGTCTTTCGACTAATCGCTTTAAATACACGGTATCAGATTACAACGTTCTGGGGCTTTCCAATAAGGCGAATTTGGCGTCAATTTTAATATTAGACATGCGCTATCCAGTTATTATAGAGATCAGTGGCACTTACATATAGCCGTTAAATAAGTGGCCGTAATATGACGCATGCGTAGATAGCTCGCTTGTCTGCTTTTTTAACGAGCTACTTATTTAACGTGACACCGGGATTTCTGCGGTCACGTGATACTTAAATAACAGGCAGAATGAAGCACCCTCGTGCTGCATTTTCTCAAATAATTTCAAAACTAGATATCTTCCGAAAAATTGTAGTTTGGGAATATTTTCTATTACTAATAAGATTCACGTACCGTAAAAAACCTCAAAATTTAAAACGGGTGTTGGACACCAGTGACCCAAAAGTTCCAATAGCTCTTAGCCTCCATTTTACAACTTCTACCAACCAAAGGTAGAGTTAATAAATGTTAACCACAGTATTCACCCGTGTGAAAATGTAAGGTCTAGAAAAAAATGGTTGCTTATAAGAGAGAAGATTAGAAATACAAAGTTGGTTGTATTTCAAACTGCTCACTAGCTTCAACCATCTAGGTATGACTGCAGTTTTCTAAAGTTATATATAGCAATTACTACAGTTTTAGTGCTAAGATGTTCATAAGTTTTACATTCGCATAATTCGTGTACAAAAATCGGGGTTGACTCTTAAGCTGACTATGTTAAAGTTCAACTCTTGAAATCATTGACTAGTCTTGACGGAGTATGAGTGTCAAACTATTCAAGATATACTATATACTGTAATTATCACATTATAAGGTAGGTCAAAAAACTTATAGTCACGCGCTGATCGTTGTTGATTTTTCCTCGCGATTTAAGGAGGCTGAAGCCCTAACAGAAAAAAGCTCTGCTGAAGTAGCTGCGGCTTTAACTCAAATATGTAAGCTAGGACCTTTTACTTATCCTAACCTGTTTCAGGAAGACCCATTCACAAATTAATGGGGACTTTTAGCCAGCAACAAGCTAAGCACATTGTGCAAGTGCGTCGTGGCAGAGCGGACAAACACTGAGAAAAAAGCATCGTTGAGCGACTCAACCGGACACTTGCCTTAAAATTACTTTGACATCAATGAGCAAAAGAGTTTCTGGTGAATCCATGGGGTTCTTCCAAACGTAGCTCTGAATGGATGCGAGCTTTGCCTGAAGTTGGGTGTACACTCAACAATGATATTTTACAAATAAACGAATAATTTGGTAATTGCCAAAAGAAAAGATTTTAACAAACAGCTGAAGTCATACTTTTCTGTGCTTCAATCTTTTCATTAAACGAATTTCTTTTGTCAAGTGCAATAATGCACTTGCTAAAACATTTAGTCTTTGAAACTATTACCGAACTCATATTACATAAGGTTTTTTCTCAATCAAAACAGAAAACTTCTATTGGAAGCATCATCACGATGTTACTTGGTGACATCACTAAGTTACTTTTTCATCGAAAAATTGTAAACATTTTCTTGATTCAAAAAGAAAACATTCGAAGTTTTATTTTGCTTCACAAATTTGATGCTCGTGGTGACCAAATAAATATCTATCGCTTATTGCAGACAAATGATACTTATTCATCAGTAGTTACAAGAGTTATCAAAAAATTTCCTTGGAAATTGATTAGGAAACACTGAAACTTTTATCGAAAAACTCCGAATTTCTCTGTTTGCAATCGCAAAAAGAAAAACATTTTTTGCGTTCCCCATTAAAATGATCTAAAAGTTATGCTTATGAAACCTTGTTTATGAAACCAAATTGAAAACAGAGTTCTTCAAGAACATTCGCAATAAGAATGATGCAAATTAGAAAATCATGGTACACATCATAAATGCAGACGATCCTGGAATGACTTCGGCAGAAGTGGAGCGAGAGCACGTTACTGACTTCGAGAAGATTGCTTATCATAGTTGCATATCTGAAGATCACTTGAATAATCGACCAACAAATAATATATTCGTTAGACTTCTAAAAGTCAAAGTCAAAATACTTTTAAAAGTGTTTGCGTAAATGAAATATACATTTCCTTTCTGCATGTATACATAAAAGAGTGGAGTTCATATAAAATACTTCATGTAAATGTTGCACCATTTACATGAAGTATTTTATATGAACTTCTCAGCGTCTTGGTTTAGCAAAAAAATTTGAGGCATTAAAAAAAACAAAACGTTTCTCTCCGTGTTTAAAAAAAAATGACGCAGTTAATTGGACGAGAAGCAAGCAAGAATAACGTTATTTAACACGTTTATCGTATTTTATAGTTGTCTTGTTCAGAAGCTTCTGAATAAATAAACTTTTGGTTGAGAGATTGTCGCAAAAAATAGAATAAAGTCTTTGTTTAAAGTAGGGAGTTTTGTCACGTGACATTGTATCGCGGAAAAAAATATACCGAACTTTTTTGAAAAACTTCGTCCAAAATACGCAACAAATGATTTTATGTAGGTGTCGAAGAATAAAAACCCACCCATGAAAATAAATAGTATATATGTATATATAGATGTTATTTTTTTTAGAAAAGGTTGCACTACAATAATTTTTTTAGGGACGTTTTTTTGCTTTAGAATTGATAAAGTTATTTAACTTCAAATGTTTCAGTTTTGTTTATATACAAGTAAATTAAGCTAATTCTTTCGTCCCCACATAAAAATAGATTCTGCAACTATTTATTTATTATGTCAAACAGTTTTTTTTTTGTTTTTGGTAGTCTAATAGGGTGGGTTTTTTTGTTTTCTAAGTGGAAGTTTTATAAATTTCCCCCGTCTTTAGATATTTTATTGTTAACGCAACTTTTTACGCAAGAAAAGAAAAAAGATAAAAAAGTTTTTTTTTCGGTGCCAAAAGTTAAACGAGAAACTTTAATGAAATTTTCATAAAATGTATATGAATTGAAAATCTTAAAACACGAATATCTTTGGAACTAAATAAGCTACAGAAGTGGTTGAAACCATTTTGAAAATTAAATATATTAAGGAATCCGATGCATTTTAAATAAAAAAGATTTACATTGGCTATAAAAATTGCCTAAGCTCCCTATTTAAAGTGATAAGAAGCTGAATATAGTGCTAGTACAAATACTGGATTCTTTTCATCGATCAAATCTTGTAGCCGTTTTCAGTCAAAGCTTTACATACATCATTTGGGCATTCATTATTCCTATTCCAATAATATGATATCATTATGACCCATTGTTCGTCTTTGCAGTTTCTGATATCAGTTTGAGTTTGTTATTAATCGAGTTTCTCACTTTAGTCTTCTCCAACCATTTTAAGAGGTCGAAGTATGAGAACACAGTTAAAACTCTTAACGTAAAAGTTTAAACCTAATGAAAATAAATTAAAAGTTTTAACACGTTGATGACGAAGTTTTGATGACAAAACGACTTAAGTCAGCACGATAAGCAACATAACAAAAAAAACGAACATAAATCTAAAGACTTTTATTTACACAAATAATTGAGATCAAATAATATTTTAACTGATAAAAAAGAAAATTTTAATTGAAATTTGACTACAGTTAAACATATTTTGTTTCATAAAATTAAAAGTCAATATTCGTCAAATAAATTCAACTTTTCCACACTAATTGTACTTTTATTAATATGCACTCCTTTCAGTTTTAGTTGTGTTTTAGTTTAATTGGTCATTTAGCGCTCCTGTTTACTTTGTCAAAAGTTGTTTCTATTTTCTTAAGTGATAGAAAGTACCAGTCGGAACATCTAGTTTCAATTTCGGAATTAAAACCCTTATAAACGCGTAATCGTCACGATCCAGGCGTAAACCAACAACACGTCGATTTCACGGGAATTTTACTGGAGTTTGACACGTTTTTCATGAAGTTTTAAACACGTGTTTATTGAGGTTTTAAATACGTGTCTTATAAGGTTTCAAGCACGTAATAAACGAGGTTTCAGTTTGGAACTTAAATCTAGATCAAACACATGTACGAGACGGTTTAAACGTAACCAAAAACACGTAGATTTTACGTGAGACGGTTTAAAAGTAACCAAAAAACACGTAGATTATACGTGAGACGGTTTAAGCGTAACCAAAAACACGTAGATTTTACGTGAGACGGTTTAAACGTAACCAAAAAACACGTAGATTTTACGTGAGACGGTTTAAACATAACCAAAAAACACGTAGATTATACGTGAGACGGTTTAAACGTAACCAAAAACACGTAGATTTTACGTGAGACGGTTTAAACGTAACCAAAAAACACGTAGATTTTACGTGAGACGGTTTAAACGTAACCAAAAAACACGTAGATTTTACGTGAGACGGTTTAAACGTAACCAAAAACACGTAGATTTTACGTGAGACGGTTTAAACGTAACCAAAAAACACGTAGATTTTACGTGAGACGGTTTAAACGCAACCAAAAACAGTTAGATTTTACGTGAGTTTTACAAATTCTGTCACGTGTTTATACTATAGTTTCAATCAAGCAAACTTTTAAAATCATTTTAGTTTATTAGAATAACTTGTTCGTTTAAGATAATCATTTTCAACGTACAACTTATATTACAATAAAGAAAACAAATTATCATAATAAAGGAACATTAATGTTCCTTTCATTATTTACTACATTATATTTATAACATAATTTTACTTTTCTTTATTTTTTCCATAAAATTAACGTAGCTATATTTCTTCAAAAATTTTACTTAAAAAGTATATATATATGTATATGTATGTATATATACACTTACATAAAGATATATGCATATATATTGATTAAAAAAACGAGAAACAAAAGAAAATGCATAAATTGATCAGACTTTTGGCAGAAAGTGCTCTTTTTATTCCTTATGGCAGTAACGTAAATCGAGGCGTTTTCCGGCCGGTCGACGTACACGGCAAATGCCATCGCTCCCAATGATGTTGAACTTCGATTCATCACTGAACAGGACAGTTCGTCATTTCTGCACATTCCAGTCAATATGAGATGTAGCAAACAGGAGTCTTTTCTTCTGTTTTTTTAGTGAAATCAGCAGTTTCTTTGCGTCGAGAAAACAATCCGACTTCAACAGCACGTCGTCTGATTGTTCGGTCTGATACAGGCAGCTCTAATTGCTTTTGTATTTCGACTGATGATATCCAGGGATTCTTCTTGACGGATCTGGCGATCATAGAATCCTCCATATACTATATATATATCTATATATACTATATATATATATATATTAATGTGCAAAAGAAAGTAGCACCTAAGAGAATTTTTATATATTCAAGATAAAATGTCAAACAAATTGAAATTAAAACAAAGATATATGTACAAACATATTTTTTTATTAAATTGTATAATATAATACAAGTTTTATTAAAAACATTTAAATTTGTAACTATACATAGAGAATTAATATTTAGTGTGACCACGATTATTTACAATAACATCTTGGAGCCTTTTAGTTATACTTTTATACAGATATTCAATAAATGTGATGGGGATATTATAACATTCTTCTTTTAGAACATTCCAAAGTTCATTTACATTCTTTGGCAACCTTTCCATCTTCTTTCTGTCTAAGCAGTCCCACACATGTTCGATTATGTTCAAATCAGGGCTCTGAGGAGGCCAAGGCATGGTTTTAAGCACTCCATCCTTTTCCAGATTTGACAAAATAATTTTTAACTAATTTGCAAGTATGTTTGGGATGATTATCCTGTTGTAGGATAAAATAATCCCCGATCAGTTGTTGTCCAGAAGGCACAGTATGATTATGTAAAATATTTATATATTTTTCACCTGTAAGCTTTTCTGTTATTCCAACAATGTCCCCTACCCCTTTTATTGAAACACACCCCCAAACTTGAATATTCCCCCCACCATGTTTGATAGTTGATGCTAGACATGGCTCTTTCAATGCCTCTCCCTTTCTTCGCCTAACATTCTGACGTCTATTCGTCCCAAATATTTGAAATTTAGATTCGTCTGTAAATAATACCTTGTCCCATTGATTTTTCTGCCACTCTTTGTGCTCTCTGGCGAACTTTAATCTTTTTTCTTTATTACCTTTGCGTAGTAAAGGTTTTTTAATAGCTACACAGCCTTTTAATTCAGATTTTATTAGAGATCGTCGCACAGTAGATGCATGTACTAAAGTTCCACTAGCTCTTTTAAGATCTTGAACGAGTTCTGCGCTTACTTTCTTGCGATTTCGTAGCGCTGTTATTTTTAAAAACTGTTCATCACATAGGCTTAACTTCTTGGGACGACCAGACCTCTTTTTATCCACTACATCACCAGTTTCATTATATTTTTTAACTATTTTTTGAACTGAGGCTCGTGAACAATTCACACATTTGGCTATTTTAACTTGACTATAGCCCTCTTCATGTAAAACAATGATGCGATTTCTGTCATTTATTGATATCTTTGGCATTTTATTAGTACTGAAAAGTAATTTTATTATAAAACAAAACTTTTGAAAAAAAAAAAATTTTTTTAGACGAAAAAATCTGTAATTAACGCGAGAACTCAACAGTAACTAAAAATTCTTCGCCACATTCTTATTTATCAAAAAATATTTAACAATAATGAATTTAAACAAAATAAATAAATAGTACAGTGATTGATGTAATCAATTTCTAGTGTTGATCCTTGTCCGCAATAAATGAGCAAACATTATAAGTGGGTGAAAAATGATACGAGTTGAAACCATCTAATAAATATTAATAATATTATATTATTAACGAAATCATTAACTAAAATAAATAAATATAGTTTTATTTAAAAGAATATCTTAGTTTAATTTAATAAAAACTCAATATTATTTACTTATATTTATTTAAATGTGCATTTTTTTAAAATTTTCTTAGGTGCTACTTTCTTTTGCATAGTACTGTATATATATATATATATATATATATATATATATATATATATATATATATATAAAACGAAGAAATAACAACTATGAATGGTACTTAAAGCTTAATGCCGAACGGCAATCATCACCCATGAAATACAAATCAAAAATATATTAAAATATAAATATTTAAAAATATAAAAAAAATATTTTCCACTAAAATATCGTGTAAGAAGGGGATAAATATGTATCCAAGGGCTAAGTTTCTTATCATTTAATATTGTTTATCGCTGAGGTCAGCATTCACTTCTAATGCAAGAGTTTGGTTTACACTCATATTTAAAAGAAAGGTTCTAATTTTTTTTGTTTCCTTTGCTCTCCAAGGACCACCCTTCGTTTATGGGATTTTCCAGAACCAAAACGGGTACTTTTATTGGTCAAAAAATTTTCTTGAAGCCATTGGTATTCTTTTTCTATAAAAGAATCATAATTTCTACCACGTTGTTTTAGTTTTTTCTTCACTTTTGAAATAAATGTATCTAAAGTAGCATTAATTTATGTTTTCGTTAAGTATATCCTTCCAAAATCGTAATTTATCCACTCCTAATTCACGTATATTCAGGATAAGATCTAATCTTTTTGTTGTTGTTGTTTTTAAAATCATTAATATATATCAGAAACATTTTTGAGTACTTTATATCATTTTTCACTTTAAACTGGTTGACATTTTATGCTATTACTTATTTTACAATTATCACATTACGTTTCCTATAACGTTTCCTATAATGCTTAAGAAAATAATGTTACTTGTATATTGCAGGAAATTTTGAAGTTGTTAAGTAATGCTATTTCAAATATCTAGTACTTCTTGAATAGAAAATCATCATTCTAATAAAAAAATTTTAACAAATTTCGAAGTAGCATATGATGACAAAAGTATGTTTCTTGAAACTATATTTCATATGTTGAAACAAGTCATACAAGTAAAAAAACTCAAATTCAAGAAATACAAATGTCAATGAGTCCATGAAAACCTTGTTTTCCGCCATTTTTATTTATTATGTTAAAAGATTATCTTAAAATTAAATATAGACTTTAATTTTGATTAAAAGTTCTCCATTTTTACTAAAAAAAAATCTCTCATTTTTTAGATTTCTTTGAAAATAATGTTAAAACTTTTAACTTCTTTTAAACATAAAATTTAAAATATAAGTAATATGAAAAAACTGTTTTTACTTTTTAAATAAATGATCATTCTAATCTAATATTATTGAAAAAAGGGCACTATATTTAAAAAAGTATTGTGAGGGGTTTATTGCCATTTTTGTTGTTGTTTTGAGTCACTGTGCGTCATTTCTGGCTGGCAAAATAAACTTGGTTGGCAAAAAATTTTCTTCACTGCGAAAGCGCGAGTTAGATATCTAGTTAACATAATTGATCTGTCTTGTAACGTTTCATGATTATCCGGGACAAAACTTTTAAATTCCGAGACAAAATTTATCTCCCAATTTATAACTTTATTCCGGGACAACCCCTTCCTTTGTCTCGTTATTTTTTTCCGGGAAATTTCTCGTCTCGTTACGCTTGTCCCGGTTCATTTCGAGAAATCGGTTACAAGACGCAGACGCTTAATAAAGAAAGAAAGAAAATAAAGAAAGAAGGAAAGAAAGAAAAGAAATAAATAAAGAAATAAAGAAATAAAGAGATAAAAGGAAAGAAATTTGGAAAAGAAAGAAAAAAGAAAGAAAGTAAAAAGAAGGAAGAAAGAAAGAAAGAATGAAATAAAGAAGGAAGGAAATAAATAAAGAAAGGAAATAACGAAATAAAGCATTAAAGAAAAAAAGAAAAGAAGGAAACCAATAGAGAAATAAAGAAAAGAAAGAAAGAAATAGTTTAGGCCTAGTCGCCAGTGTCAAATTTCGAAAGAAGAATTTTGTTTGTGTGCCTGCGTTTTGAAGCCATTTCGTTCCTCTTATTCAATAAGATACCTTCTTGAAACATTATAATCATGTACTTCTCATGCAGGCATAGCATGCAACATTTTGTGGCCGGGTTGTACAGTTTGTAGTATTTGATAATCTTCCACTTAACAACAGGCGTGAAATTTTCTTCTTTTATCTTCTATATCTCTTTAGAAAATTCCGTATCGTTCTTGTACTTTTCAATATTAAAAGATTTTTGGTGGTTTACATAAATATGTTTATAAATTCATAAATTGCTGATATTAAAGTACAAAATGCAAGTTTTCTGTAAATACTTTTTTATTTCTACTCGTACTATTATATTTAGTTTGGATAAGATGTTTTTTTCTCTCTAATTGCGTAGCTATCTTTTTTTTATAAATAATAACATACACAGCCGTGTAGTAGGCCATGATAACATACACAGCCGTGTAGTAGGCCGTGTAGTAGGCCATGATTGTATTTAAAAAAGAAATTCAAGCTCTAATTAATATTGAAATTGGAAAAATTAGAGAGCAGATCGCATCAGTTACACCAACCCAAGCTTTCTTAGAAAGCATTGCGATCGATTTACAACACAAACTTTATTTAATGTCATTAACACTTATTTGATGGCAAGACTTTTATTGCTCCTGCTGATTCACCGTCCTGTGTCATTTTTGATGCTAGGATAAAAGCTATTTGAATGACATAAAACTGAAAAACCTTAAAACAAATGAAGCCCTGTACGATTACGGGGAATAATATGCTCGGATACGATTCTTCGCGTGTATTTTGTACATATCATCTAAACTTTCATTAAAAAAGTTTGCACTACCATTAAAAGAGCTATAATGCAACAAGCAATATAAATATAATGGATAATTTAAAATCACAAATGAATGGAAATACTGCAAGGTAATATTTCAAGACTCAGCTTTATCGGTAATTAAAATTAATTACACTTTAGTTAAAAATTTCTAGGTTATTTTGTGAACACTGACCGGTACAAAAATATTTATTTGGTACAATATTATTATTACTTATTTGGTACTATATCATTTTTATTTATTTTTTACTTATTTAATGCTGAAGCGTTTAAAAGTAATGCTTTAGATAGAGCAAAACTTAATATCGAGTTTTACAATATGCCATGCAGCCAGGGTTGGTACCCAAAAACCCAAACCCAAAAACCCACCCAAAAACCCAAGAGCAAAAACCCACCAAAAACCCAACTTACTGGGTTTTTGGTCTCAAGTTTTCCATTTATAACTTTTTCTATCATAAATTAGTTTCCATTTAACACTATAAGTTAGATGCTGCTCAAAAATTGTCCTTATGATAATAAAATAAGGAGTTGAGTATTATATATTTCATAAATAAGACTTTTTTTTCCCTTGGAACAGCAATATTTAAACTTAAAAATTTAAAACAAAGTCATCAAACAATTCAAACATCAGCATTTGTGCATCTTGATCTTAAATGTCTGTAAATTCGTACAAGCATTTCAGCTTTCTCTATTCCTAAACGATTTCTAATTTTGCTCCAAATCATGCCAAAGGATGAGAAAAATCTTTCAATGGATCCAGAACTAGCTGGGCAAGTGTACAAGTGCCGTAAAAACCTTGCAAAATTTGCAGGTAATTTTGAAGACTTAGACTCCTTCATTTCTATAATTTTCCACCAATTTGTTGCTGATGTTGTGCTTTTTACACTGTCATTA